>NW_026516341.1:0-106445 GCF_025602895.1 Polychytrium aggregatum
GCGAGAGAGGCTTGGCACAGCCCGGGGACATGTGCCGAGCGGTGGGGGAGGCAGGAAACCAGTAGACGCGGGTGGCAACGGCGCGTGCTCATGCATGGGGGCAAACAAACACGTGGGGACTCATGATTGGTGCGGAGGGCGAGAGCATGCGGGACAATCTCATTGGTCCGTTGTGATGCTGGTCATCACACTATCTCCTCCTTAAACTACGGCGTGTTCCATCTTGAGTTCTCCTGGGGCCAGGCTTGTCTGGGTAGCGTCGGTGGTACTCCGCGGCCACCGTTGGGGCAAAGACAATGTCGGCGGGCTCCCAACTTCGATCGGTGACCGGGTAGCCTTTCCAATCGATGAGATAGTGCAGCTTTCCGCGCACGAACTTGGAGTCTAAGATCTCTTCGACCTCCCACTCCAAGTTCCCATCGATGACCACCGCAGGGGGGCGGCGCTTGCACCCGACCCGGAAGCGAGTTCTTCTTGTAGGGCTCAAGAAGAGACACATGGAACACCGGGTGCACCTTTATGTCCTTTGGCAAGTCCAGGCGGAAAGCCAATGTCCCGACGGCCTCGAGGATGGTGAATGGTCCAATCCTCTGGTAATCCAGCTTCTTGCTTGGGCGAGTGGTGCTGATGTTACGAGTCAGCACCCAGACTTGATCGCCCGGACGCAAGTCGGGAGCCTGGGACCTCCGGAGATCTGAGAAGTGCTTGTAGTCAGACTTTGCCTTCTCAAGATTCTCCTTCAACAGTGCCAGGTTCCGCTGGAGATGTTCAACCCTCTCCGTGGCAGAGGGAACATCAGGGCCGCCAGCGACAACGGGGACTTCGAACCTTGGGTGGAACCCATAGGTTGCCAAGAATGGCGAGGCATGTGTTGACGAGTTCTCGAGGTTATTGTAAGAGAACTCGGCCAACGGCAGCAGCTCGGCCCAGTCATCTTGCTGATACGACGTGTAACAGCGCAGGTATTGGTTGATGACCTGGTTGACCCTCTCAGTCTGTCCATCGGTCTGGGGATGGAAGGCCGTGGACAGACTGGTTTGGATCCCGAGCTGCGTGCAGAGTGCCTTCCAGAACCGAGAGGTGAACTGACTTCCTCGGTCTGAAACCACTGTGTCGGGGAGGCCATGGAGACGAAAGACATTGTCGAGGAACAGTGACGCAGTCTCCTCCGCCGACGGCAGTGAACGCCAGGACATAAAGTGTGCCATCTTTGTGAGGCTGCATACCACCACAAAGATGCAGGTGTGACCCTTGGACTTTGGCAGATCAGTGATAAAGTCCATGGTCAGTGTCCCCCAGGGTCGATCGGCTGTCTGGAGTGGCAACAGGAACCCAAACGGCTTGTGTCGCGGAGCTTTCGAGCGTGCACAGGTGTCGCACGTCGAGACGTACTCTTTGACATCTTTCCGATAGGTTTGCCACCAAAACTGTCGCGATACCAGAGCCAGAGTCCGTCGGATGCCTGGATGACCCACAGCGACTGGGTCATGGCACGACTTGAGCGCCGGAACTCGGCACGACTCTGGGACCACAATCCTGTTCTGGAAGGTGAGGTACTGGCCATTCCAGACGAACTTCGGGTCACGACGGTATTTGTCTAGACCGGGATCCCGAGCCTGCTCTTCGGCTATGAGCTGCAGCAAATCCACAGGGTCACTGCGACTTGCAACCGAAGAGCGGGCGTCTCTGCTTCGGAGCACGCGTATCACCGCGGCAGGATCGAGAAGCAGAGGCGGATCCCTCGACACGGAGGCCGACGAAGGGATGTAGTCCGAGCGACGAGACAGGGCATCGGCCTTGCCGTTCCTCGCACCAGGACGGTACTGGATGCGGATGTCGAACCGAGACAAGAACTGGGACCACCGTGCATGACGCTGGTTTAGGATGCGAGCCGTTGCCAGGTACTCCAAGTTCTTGTGATCGGTCAGAACGGCAACGGGATGCTGGGCGCCTTCGAGGTAGTGTCGCCACGCCTCGAAAGCCTCCTTGATCGCCAACAGCTCTTTCTCGTATATGCTGTAGTTACGTTCAGCATTCGAGAGTGTCCGCGAATGGAACGAGCAAGGATGAAGGCGATCATCAGCACCCCGCTGGGAGAGCACGCATCCAAGCGCAAAGTCCGACGCATCTGACTCTACGACGAACGGCTTGGATGGGTCCGGATGCACCAGAACGGGCTCCGAAACGAAGGCATCCTTCAAGGATCTGAATGCTTTATCGGCTTCGCGGGACCACTGGAAGCCATGCGTCTTCCGGAAGAGCCGAGTCATGGGCCCCGCGATCTTTGCGTATCCATCGATGAAGCGTCGATAGAAGTTCGCAAACCCGACAAAGGATCGAAGATCCGAGATGTTGCGCGGTATGGGCCAATCCAAGATCGCAGAGAGCTTGGATCGCTCCATACCGATGCCCTCGGGCGAGACCATGAAACCAAGGAACGAGACCGAGGTTTTGGAGAACTCGCACTTCTCCAGCTTGCAATACAGCTTTGCAGCTCGGAGCTTCGAGAGGACCTGCTTGACGTGCTCTACATGCTGCGACGGATCAGCACTGTAGATCAAGATATCGTCAAGATACGCAATTGCGAACTGGTCCAACTCGGTGCGCAGGACGTCGTTGATGAAGTGCTGGAACGTCGCTGGCGCGTTGGTGAGCCCAAAGGGCATCACCAAGTACTCGAAGTGCCCATATCGAGTACGGAAAGCTGTCTTCCACTCGTCCCCGGAGCGGATGCGCAGCAGATTGTAGGCTCCACGAAGGTCCAGCTTAGTGAACACCTTCGCGCCTCGAAGTCGGTCCAGCAGCTCGCCGATCAGCGGTAAAGGGTAACGGTTCTTTACCGTGATACCGTTCAGTGCGCGGTAGTCAACGCAAAGACGAAGTGAGCCGTCCTTCTTCTTGACGAAGAGGATTGGTGAGCCTGCTGGGGACGACGAAGGACGAACGAATCCCTTGGCAAGATTCTCGTCGAGATAGTCACGCAGAGCGTGAAGTTCGGGCTCGGACAGTGAGTACAGAGGCCCGAACTTTGGCGACTTGCCCGGCTCCAAGTCAATGGGGCAGTCATAAGGGCGATGCGGAGGCAAGGAGTCAGCTTCCTGTTTAGAGAAAACAGACAGGAAGTCCTTGTACTCCGCAGGCACTTCGACAGTCGCAGTGCTCGGCTCGTCAGTGGGCAGGACATGGACCTGAAAGATGGTCAGGGGTTGCGTTCCATGCCTGCATGCATCCAAAGACTCGCGCATCGAGCGGTAATCAATGCTGCAGACGCGGAGAGGAGCGTCCGAGCTGAGAGGAGGGGCGTGGACAAGGTCAGAATAATGTTCGACGGTTACTTTATTCTGAACAATGTCCGAAGAACAAACAACAGGAGGAGGTACATCAAGGAGGGAAAGAGAACTGACAACAGAAGAAGGGGTTTGGGAAGAGCGAAGGGGTTCGGGAGGAACAAGACAAGAAGGGGAAGACGAAGGTGGGAGCGTAGGAGAGGAGCTTAGATCAATCAAAGGAGTGGAATCATCAAGAAGGGGAGTGACATTGGAGGAAGTGGAGCAAGACGAAAGAGAAGTAGTGCATGGAGAGGGGTCGGAATCAACAGAAGGAGGGAGACAAAGAAGACCGCGAGACCAGACAATCTTGGGCTCGGCGGTGCGCAACCAAGGAAAGCCAAGGATAAGTGGTTGATGTGGAGACCTGATCACATCGAACCGAAGGCGTTGCGAGACGTCCCCGAGAATCACCTCGAGTGGAGCAGTCTCGCGGAGGATGGGGCCAGACGACAGCGGCTTACCATCCACGCCTTCCACTGCCAAGGGCGAAGCCTTGGAGCAGGTGGGGACAGAGTGTCGAGCAACAAAGTCCTCGTCGATAAAGTTGCCAGAGGCACCAGAATCGACAAGTCCTTCGCACGACAGAGAATCACCAGAAGGAAGACGAACAGCGACGGGAACAACCAACGAGCAACGACGAACAGACGAAACACAAGACTTTGGTTCGGTACCAGCTTCGGCACCAGGGTTGCGGCTAGCACAGACAGTTAACTTTGCCGAGGGTTGGCAGGACAGCTCAGGTATTTGCACCTGTGGATGAGGTGCAGTTCCCAGTGACACCAGAGGTGCCACGGGTACTATGCCAGAGCTGAGAGTGTCCGCCGGTCCAGAGGCAAGGCGAAGCTGTCCGCACATCACTGCTTCCCCAGTACTTACCAAAGGCACCTTACCAATGTCTTCACTTTCGGAAGGCGGTGGGCACGGCTCCGGTTCAAGGCCTTCACTTAGAACCGGGCCTGGTCGTTTCCCGAACTGAAGTCTTGCACTTCTCCATCTTCGTAAACGATGGTGCGGATGATCCTCGGGCCGGGAGGTCCAGGGGGCGGTCCGGTAGCTCTGGTAGATCCAAACTTGACGGGGCAGTTTCGTACCAAGTGGCCCTTCTTGCCACAGTACAGGCAGAGTCCAAAGCGGCGGCGGCGTTGTTTCTCCTCGGCGGTCAGGGGTCCAGAGACGGCAGAGTCCACTTGCATGGGCTCGGAAACAATGTAGGAGGGGTGCGGCGGAGCGAGGACGGGCGCGGGAGCGATGGCGGGAACGGCAGCGGAGGCGGAACCAAAGGCGAACTGGGAAGACCGGTAGCGGGCAGGCGTGCTTCGGCGCTCTTGACGGCGCTCGCGGATTCGTGCATCGAGCTCGTTACAAAGCTCGATGTACTCCTCCAGATCTCGTGGCAGAGGGCGAACTCGCGAAAGTTCGTCTCTGACATCATCCGACAAGCCAAGTCGGAAGAACGAGATCTTTGCACCGTCGTTCCAAGTCGTATCGGCGGCAATACGAAGGAACTCGGATGCATAGACTGCGCACGGGCGGTTGCCCTGAGACAGTGTGGTGATCACTGACTCGGCAGTCCTGGCCCGATCAGGGTCGTCAAACACTTTGGAAAAGCGTTCTAGGAAATCGCCAAAAGAGTTGAGTCGGGGATCACCCATCTCAAGCATCGGAGTCGCCCACTGGAGAGCCGGTCCAGTGAGCAGACTAATGACGAATCCGACCTTAATCGGGTCAGCAGGGAACCGGTGGGGCTGCATTCGTATATACAGTTTGCACTGATTTACGAATGCCCGGAACCCTTGCCGGTTACCGTCGTAACGGTCCGGCATCTGCACGCTGTACCCAGCGGCAGGAGCATCGCGAGCTGTCCGGAGCTCGGCGAGCTCGGCCTCCAAGGCACGGAGGCGGTCCACGAGGGCAGGATCCATGGCGGGACTGGGACTGGGACTGGGAAAAAAAAAAAAAAGCGAGGAGGTTCAAGAACAGGAGAGCGAAGAGGGCTCAGACACAAGTGTGCTTGAGGTTCGGACAGGACTAGGAAAGGGGCGGGGCTAGGAGCGGAAGATACCAAGCAGGTGGTATCAGTAGAAGAGAGTTCGAACAAAGTGTAAGGAGTGAACAAGCGCAAGGACGAAGACCAAGTGCTTGGTATGAGCTTTATTAGCTTTTAGCCCCGAACACCAAAGAACAAGTTTTGTTCGAACTGGTGTTCAACATAGGCTCAGACATGCAGGGCTATTTATAGACCGGGAGAAGGTCGAGGGGCAAAAGTGGGCGAGAAGGGTGGAGCATCACAGAGAAGCGAGAAGGGGGTGCGAGAGTGGCTGGTGTGCAAGCGAGAGAGGCTTGGCACAGCCCGGGGACATGTGCCGAGCGGTGGGGGAGGCAGGAAACCAGTAGACGCGGGTGGCAACGGCGCGTGCTCATGCATGGGGGCAAACAAACACGTGGGGACTCATGATTGGTGCGGAGGGCGAGAGCATGCGGGACAATCTCATTGGTCCGTTGTGATGCTGGTCATCACAGTTGGGCAGCGCGGTGCGGTCCTTGACGGTGATCTTGTTGAGGGCGCGGAAGTCAAAGACGAGTCGGAACTTGTCGCCCTGCTTGACCCAGAAGATCGGTGCGCCGAAGGGCGAGACGGACTTGCGGATGTGGCCGATCCGGAGCAGTCGGTCGAGTTCGTCTTTGAGTCGAGCGAGTTCTTCGGCCGACATCTGGTAGAGCGACGACCAGGTTGGCTTGGCAGAGTCGTCGAGTCGGATGTTCATGTCGATGCCGGGTCGGTGAGGCGGGAGTTCCTTGAGTTCGTTGAAGGCATCGCGGTACTTTGCGATGATGGATCGGTGTTCGGGGGTCAGTGGTTCGAGGACACGGGCGAGTTGGGCAACAGGGTCGTAGGGTTCAACAGCAACTGTATTCAAGTCACTGCTCAGAGTACAAACATACACGGCGCCGGGAGTCGAGGCGAGTGCGTTGATCTGCTGGGTCGACATGTGGTACTGGGATCGGAGTTCGAGGGTCGTGAGTGGCATTCCGGAGTCGGGTCGCGATGCCGTCCAAGTGTGGTGCTTCCCGTCGATCGAGAACTTGATTCGGTTGGAGGGCCAGTCGATCTCGGGGTTGGTCTGGTCGAGCCAGTTCTTGCCGAGGATGACGTCCCAGGTGAGTGGCGCGGTGAAGAGGTTGATGCGGGCGTGGTAGTCGTGGATGGTGAGGTCGACGGGATCGGTGACGGAGGACGGGAAGGACTTGCCGTTGGGCATCGTGACGGCGTTGGCGATGGTCTTGGTTCGAAGGTCGAGGGTCGAGGCGAGGGTCTCGGAGATGTGCGAGTTGGTCGCACCAGGGTCGATGAGGACGGTGATCGGGGAGCCGTTGAGGGTGGCGTCGATCACAAGCAGTCCCTTGCCGTGGTTGGCGGCAATGCGGTGGGGTTCGTCGATGAGAGAGTTGATCAGGTGAGGTCCGGTGGCGAAAGTCAATAGTTCAGCGTCGGGGGTCGGAGTCGGATGGCGGCAACTCGCCGGGTCCTTCAGAGGTCGTAGGATCCAGGGGTTGCCGCCTCGTCGTTTCCCTGATCTTCGTAGAAGGTGGCCTGGTCGGCGGTCTCGACGATGGCGTTGATGCGGGGCTGGTTCAAGGGACACTGCGAGGCGATGTGGCCGAACTTGCGGCAGCGGAAGCAGCCTCCGTTACGGTGGAGGTACTCCTTCTCGCGGTCGGTGAGCTTCTTGATCGGGCGCATGTCGACGTTGTCGAGGTCCATGGCGTTGGGGTCACGTGCGGGAGGCTGGGTTGGCTGGAAGGCGGGACGAGGAGGACGGACCATGGGGCGGAACTGCGGCTGGCCAGGTGGAGCGCGGAAGAGAGGAGGTCGCTGGAACTGGAGCTCGCGGAAGGGTTGGTCGCGGAACGGAGCGCGAGAGGGCTGTTGCATCAGGGGTTGCGATTGACCCATAATGGACTCGTATCGCTCGGCGAGGGCCATGGCATCTTCGAGGGTGGCTGTGTTGGAGTCAAGCTTCCATTCGACTTCGATGCGCACCCTGTGCTTGAGCTTGGTGAGGTAGCGCTGCAGGTTCTGGCGGTTGTTGCTGAAGTGGGGCAGCTCGAGGAGGAGATCGCGGAAGCGAGAGTTGAACTGCTCGACGGAGCCGGTGTGGCGCAGTGCTTCGAACTCATCCTCGGTGGTGCGCAGCGAGGTGGACGGAAGGAAGGTGTCGCGGACGAGGGACAGGACGGCGGCCGGGGTCAGGTTGTCGAGTTGCTTGCCCTGGGACCAGAGGCGCCACCAGGTCTTGGCCTTGCCCTTGAGGTTCATGGCGACGGTGGCGACAGCGGTGGCGTCATCGAGACTGTGGAAGGCAATGTACTCGGTCATTGAGAAGACAAACTCGTCAACGACAGCAGCCTTACGCTCGCCAGTAAAGGCGTCGGGGAGCGGGATCTTGGGACGCTTGAAACCGGGAGGGACCGTGGGGAGATTCGGCTGGGCGGTCAGGGCGGAGAGGACCAAGGCGCGGTCCTCGAGCGAGAGTTGTTCAAGGGCTTGGAGGCAGGCATTGACGGCGGGATCGTCCGATGCTACCATGTCAGATCACAGGATCAAGAGGAAGTCAAAAGAAGAAGATAGAGAAGGGTTTTATTGATCTTAGCGAGGCTAGGATCTAGAGTCAAGTGTGTCTGTGTAACGTCCACTACTGGGACGTTGGGGCAAGACGGGGAGGGAGGGGGTACAAGACAAGACAGGACGGGGCAGAACAGGGCGGTGCTAGGCTACTCTAGCGGACGGGTGAGCTCGGGGAGCACTTACGTTTATTCACGATAAAACCGAACTCCAGACAAACGGGGGGAACGGGGGCAACCCGCAGGTATACCCTGCGGTGGCCTGCCTGCGGTGCGTGAAAACGCAAAGCGCAGCACAGGTCACGACCCACTGCGCCGCGCAGTACGCGCAGTACGCGCAGCACAGCGTCGGAGATACCATCTCCTACACTCCCACACTTAAGAAGGCTTCCTGCGAGGAGCCCTGCGTGTGCTCTTTATTTGGGGCTCCTCGAGGTGTTTACCGTATTTACTCAGCTCCTCGGGTGCATGGGACAAGTCCTCCAGTGTTTGCCATGTGTTGCCCGAGTGTGGGTAACCAACCCACTTGACATAAAACCGAAGTGACCCATCAGCCACTTTCTTGTGCCTCACGATCCTTTCGACTTCATATTCTTGAGTATAGTATTGTCCGAGGTCGTCTTCCAGTGGTGCGTCGTCCGGGACACCTTCGTCGGCGTCGGGGAACTGTGCTGGACTGCGGGTCGTGTGGCGACGCAGCTTGGACACATGGAAGACAGGATGGAGCTTGCTTCCAGGTGGCAAGTCCAACAGGTAGTTGAGGGGACTGGGTCGGGCCGCTATCTTGAACGGTCCTCGGTACTTGGGCAACAACTTCTTTGACTGGGCTTCGGGGACCTTGATGTTGTCGGCGTCCAGGTAGACAAGGTCTCCAACTTCAAAGGAGACATCCTGGTGTCGGCGGTCGTAGTACTTCGCCATCACTTGTTGCGCATCCGTGAGCGCGTCGGCGATCATCTTGTGTCGGACTTGATGATCTTTGACAAAGGCACTTGGTTTGGGAGGCAATCCAGCCGTGGACTCGGTCAGTGTCAAGGAGGTGGGAACATCAGGCTGGAATCCGTAGAGCGCCTCAAAGGGGCTCAAGCCAGTTGTGCTCGACTTGGCGGTGTTGTATGCAAACTCTGCATGACTCAGCTGTATGTCCCAGTCGTCTTGGCTGGTCGAGGCGTATGTCCTCAGGTATTGCTCGAGGGTGCGGATCGTCCGCTCGGACTGTCCATCCGTTTGTTGGTGGTGCGAGGTTGACATGTTCAGCTTGGTGCCGAGATGGTCGAACAGACTTGTCCAAAACAAGGAGGTGAATCGGGGGTCTCGATCACTGACGATGGACTTTGGGAGGCCGTGGTGCTTGAACACATGCTTGAAGAACAGCAGTGCAAGGTCAGGCGCGGAGCATGTCGTCTGGCACGGCACAAAGTGTGCCATCTTGCTGAACCTGTCGACAAAGACAGCGATTGCATCGTGGTCCAACTTGGTCGTCGGTAGATGCGTGATGAGATCCATGGACATGCTGGTCCAGGGGCGGTCGGGAACAGGCAGGGGTTGCAGCAATCCTTGCTCTCGGGTCGTGCGTGACTTGACCATCTTGCAGGTATGGCAGGACTCGATGTACTTCTCGACGGTGCGCTTCATTCCAGGCCAGTATGCGACTTTGGCCAGTCGGTCGTATGTCTTCTCGACTCCAAAGTGTCCAGCGAGGGGCGAGTCGTGGACCTCTTGGAGCAACTTGGTCTTCAACGACGGAATGTCCGGCACACAGACACGGCTGTCCTTCTTCAGGAGGAGCAGGCCATCACGCACTGTGTACTCGGATGATTCGTCGTCCTTGGGGAGCTTAGACACCTTTCGGAACAGTTCTCCGAACTGTTTGTCGTTGGCGATGTTGTCTCGGACAACATCCAGCATCGTGTTGTCGACACTGACAGTCGACTCGTACAGTGACGCCAATTGGTAGTCGGGGCGTCGGGACAGTGCGTCAGGCACCACATTGAGTTTGCCTTTCTGGTATACAACCTCGTAGTTGTACTCGGCGAGGAACTCCATCCATCGCGCTTGGCGTCGGCTCAGGTTCTTCTTGGTGTCGAGGTAACGCAGTGACTGGTGGTCCGTCACAATCTTGAAGGGCTTGGCGGTACCGTGGAGGTACACTCGGAACTTCTGCAGCGCGTAGATGATCGCAAGCTGCTCCTTCTCGTGCACGGGATAGTTGATCTCGTGTTGGGACAGTTTGCGCGACTCGAAGGCAACGGGCCTTCCCTCCTGCATCAAAACAGCTCCCACCGCAAAGTCGGAGGCGTCGGTGTGCACGGAGACATCCGTGTTCGGGTCGAACACAGCGAGGACAGGAGCGTTCGTCAAGGCGTGCTTGAGGGTCTCGAACGCTTGGCGTTGTGGGTGGTCCCACACGAAGGGGCACTCTTTGCGGAGTAGGTCTGTGAGTGGACCGGCAGTGCGCGCCAGATCGGGGATGAATCGGCGGTAGTAGTTGACGAGACCGAGAAACGACTGCACGTCAGAGACGCATGCGAGCGGCGGCCACTCGACCACAGACTTGACCTTGGCGGGGTCGACTTCGATTCCTCTTCCTGAGACAACGTGTCCCAGGAACGGGACTTGATTCTTGAAGAACTCACACTTGGACAGTTTGGCATACAACTTGTGCTCGCGTAGCTTGGCCAGCACGCGGGCGACATGACCTTCATGGGTCGCTTCATCCTTGCTGTACACAAGGATATCATCCAGGTACACGATGACAGAGTTGTCGAGCTCTTGGCGGAACACATCGTTCATCAGCTGCATGAACGTGGCAGGTGCGTTCGTCAATCCGAACGGCAGCACTAGGAACTCGTACAGTCCGTAGCGAGTCCTGAAGGCGGTCTTGTGGACATCATCCTCGTGGATGCGGATCTGATGGTAGCCTGAGCGGAGGTCTATCTTGCTAAAGACCTTTGCTCCACTCAGACGATCCATCAACTCGTCGATCCTGGGCAACGGGTAGGTGTTCTTGATGGTCTGTTTGTTTAGTGCGCGATAGTCGACGCACATCCTGAGATCACCTTCTTTCTTCTTGACAAAGAGCACTGGTGCACCATACGGTGACTGGCTCGGGCGGATGAACCCATGGGCGAGGAGGTCATCCAACTGGCGCTTGAGTTCGTCCATCTCCGTCAGCGACAGTTGGTACGTCGGTCTTGACGGAGGCGACGAGCCTGGTTCGATGTCGATGCGATGATCGACGGTGCGTTGGGGTGGCAGGCATTGTGGCAACTGGTCGGGGAATACGTCCTTGTACTCGTCGAGCAGCTTGGTCACCACAGGCGGGGGACCGGGACCGGCTTGGTCGGTGTCGTCGACCTCACGCACGACACAGAGGAACGACGTGTCCTTCTTGATCAGCCTCTTGAATTGCATGGCTGAGAGGAGAGGTGGCATGTTGGGTGAGGCCATGCCCTGCAGGACAATGTCAGGGCCAACACGGACAGTGCGGCCTTTCCAGTCGACGACTGGAGTCGGCTCGGCACGAGCAAGCCAGCTCATGCCGAGGATGGCATCGAACTTGGTGTCGATCACTTGGAACAACAGGACAGGATGGTACTTGGGATGGAGGGCCACTCGCAGGACCACTTGGTGTGTGCACTGCTGCACACGATCGTCTGCAAGCGCCACACTCATCGGCGACTTCTTCTTGGTTGCATGTATGTTGAGCTCCTGGAGCAAGCGTCTGCTGACAAAGTTGCAGCTTGCTCCAGAGTCCACCATCATTCGGACGGTGTGACCTTGGACGGTGGCAGGGAGGTACAGCAGGGACTCTTCATGGTCCTCCTGCACAGCCTCCTGCACCATGACTTGACTTGGGGGAACGGGCGACACTTGGTCTTGGTTGGCTTCATCACGGCCACTCGGACATTTTGGATAGGGTTCGGCCATTGCGGGGGCCTGCGGCGTCAGCACGCCATTGCACACGACGTCCACGGCTTGCGGACACATGTCGGAAGCATCCGACACACACGACTTGACAGGGGTGAGGGCACAGGCGGTCCTGTCCCTCAAGGGTTCTTGATTTTCTTTTTTGTTTTGGTTTTCAATTTTGGTTTTCTCTTCACGTTCGTGGAGAGGCAGGCGGCTTGCGCCACCATGCACCTCTCGCACGACGCACAACACTTGGTTTGTTTCTCCTTCGGGGGAGGGGGCGAGGTGAACTTCCTCTGGAGACGCGTGGACTGCATTGAGCAATCCACGGCGTTGGTCTCCTACTAGGGCTCCAGAGCCACCTAGTAGGGTCGGCCGTTTCCCGACTTCATGGGGCACTCCTTGGCCTGGTGTCCCGGTCGGTGACAGAAGAAGCAGGAACCATGGCGGAGGTCCTCCTGCTTCTGTCTGTCCTTGGGGGAGACAGTGGCAGCTTGCTGGAACCGGGAGCGGGGAGGGCCACGAGCCTCCATGGCGTTGACGTCAACGTCCATGGGCTCAGGCATGGGTCTTGCGGGCGGGGCCGGGCGAGGCGGACGGGCTGGGACGTGATGAGACCGATGGCCGCCTGCCAGCTGCGGGTAGAACTGGCGGCCATGGTACTGGACGTTGTCGAGGTTCTCGGCAACGTCCATCATCACGTCCAGGGACTTGCGGGCATCAGGGTTGCTGGCGATGTACTCTCTGATCTTGGGCTTGAGGCCCTTCTGGAAGAGGTACATCGCATCAGCAGAGCCCAGCTCCTCAATCTGGGAGGAGAGGTCTTCAAACTCCTCGATGTAGCGGGTCACAGAACCACGCTGCACGAGAGAGTATAGCTTGTCACGGGCAATGAGTTCAGCATTGGGGCTGCCGAAGCGGCGACGGAGGCGGTCCTTGAAGTCGTCAAACACACCTTCGCTCTGCTCGTCGAACCCTTGGCGGCGGTACCAACGGTACGCCTGGTCCTTTAAGCAGAGCTTGGCGGCGACGATGTGGTGGGTGGGGGCGACTTGGGCAGCATCGAGGTAGTCCTCGAGTTGCTGCAGCCAGTCCTCCACCGAGGAGGAGCGGCTCTTCCCAGTAAACACTGGGGCACGGAAGGTCTTGAGGAAGGCTTCCGGAAGTGGGCGGGGGTTGCTCATGGCAGGGGCAGGCTCCAGGGACAGAGAGGAGAGTCGGTCGGCAAGAGAGGCGGGATCCAGCTTGAGGATCTAGAAAGAGGACAAACAGGACGAAAACAAGACGAGGATTTCCGATGCTACCATGTAACGTCCACTACTGGGACGTTGGGGCAAGACGGGGAGGGAGGGGGTACAAGACAAGACAGGACGGGGCAGAACAGGGCGGAGCTAGGCTACTCTAGCGGACGGGTGAGCTCGGGGAGCACTTACGTTTATTCACGATAAAACCGAACTCCAGACAAACGGGGGGAACGGGGGCAACCCGCAGGTATACCCTGCGGTGGCCTGCCTGCGGTGCGTGAAAACGCAAAGCGCAGCACAGGTCACGACCCACTGCGCCGCGCAGTACGCGCAGTACGCGCAGCACAGCGTCGGAGATACCATCTCCTACAGTCTGGGGTCGAAGGTGATGACCAGAAACATGAGCGGGCGAAGGCGGGCTATTTATCTGTCTGGCGGTCCCGGAGGCGAAGCCTGCCGCAGCGGGGGCGAAGCAGCGGAGGCGGCGGGACAGCAGCCAGGCAGCAGCGGCTAACCGGAGAAACATGTGAAAGTCTGACAAATGCTCGGTGGCTGACAAATGCGGGTGACACAGCGTCTGACTAATGCATGGTCGATGACAAATGCTGGGAACACAGAGCGGCGTGTGCAACATGAGAGCAAGGAAAAAGGAAAGGCGTCGCAGGCAAAGGAAAAAGAAAGTGTGCGACGCAAACAGTGACACAAGTGCGACGGTGCAGCCAAGCGGGCAGAGGGATCTGTGACAACGCCCCAGGGGACTTGGTTTGGCTCATGCATGCCAATATCAAAACTACTCGTCCCTCCGAGAAGCTGGATTACCGGCGTATTGGCCCGTATACCATTAAGCGAAAGATAAACGAGGTGGCCTATGAATTGGACCTTCCATCGCACTTCCGCTTACATCCGGTGTTTCACGTCTCGCTCCTCGAGCCGCATAATAGGTCCACATTACCGAACCGAGTCGCTCCGCCACCACCTCCGGTTGAGGTAGAAGTCAATGTCGAGTACGGGGTGAAGGAATTCCTCGATTCGAAGACATTTGGCCGTGCCGATATGAAGTACCTCGTCTCGTGGAAAGGGTATTCAATGTCCGACGCGACGTGGGAACCATTGTCAAATTTGGTCAACGCACCAGAGACTATACGCGATTTCCACGCACGGTACCCAACCAAGCCGAAACCCTCCCAGCTGCAACGTATTCTGGGGTGAGGGGAGAGTGATGTGACGGCCGGCACGCCGCCATCAGTACGCAACCTGCCGACACCCCGTCCTCTTGCTGGGCTGGCCGTATAAAAGGGCAGCACGCCCTCCCCGGGATAGGCCCAGCAAGAGGTGTCGTCTGTTTCCATCCGCCTGAATATACTTCTCCCCCAAGACGCAGACCCGTCCCAGCTCGTGATCCGTCAGTTTCACCCCATAATTTCCTCCCTCTCTCCAATTCATTACGTTCCCTTCGGAACGCCTACGATCACTAATCGATCATGTTCCGCTCCTCCCGTACGTTACCATACCATGAGCGTTGATGTTATTACCACATTCCGTTGAATAACTAAGCTTGCTTTGAGGCCCAGCTGTTACTCCTAGTAATTCATAATTCTCCGTGCCGATGCCACCATTTATACAATGTCAGAGGAAAACCCTCACCAATATCCTCCCGGCTCTTGGGGATTGAAAGGTGTCAGCCATAGATCGCTCGCAAAATATACTTGTCAACCTTCCTAACTTCTATGAAAGGTTTGACGATCCCACAATCTTTTCGTTTCATTCTCTCCGAGCCCTTTTTATATCGGAGTCATATATGTATTTTCGTGAACGACCTGTCTGAAGCCATAGTATCAGCATGACTATGGTAATTGGAGGATTCATATCAATGAATTCTAGGCCAGGTGCACATCCCAGGCGCAATCCTGCTACTATAGAACCAGTAACTCCTTGAGAACGATTGAACAGTGATCCCGACATGTCCCCCTCATTGTTCCACTCGCCCGGGCGGACAGGCCATGGGATTGCATTCAGTCTTGGTTGGTGATCGAGTGGCATGGCTGGTTTCGGGCGCTTGGGCTTGAATACACCAGGCTGATGTCCTGCGGCGACGATGTACTGGCATGGATGTCGCAATGCGGGAGTGTGGTGCATGCATTGGGCTCTATGGACAGCCCCCACGGCTTCTCGATGTCAGAGTGGACGGCTTGGGCGGGCCGCTTGGCTTTCAGGCATTGTGCACAATGTTTGGACATGGAAGAGGTCGGTGGGTGTGTACTCAAGACCAGAAATCAACGACAACCCTGGCCCACAACACGGCGTCCGGTTTGATTTCAGGTCCACCGTATCCTTGGACTCAATCTATCTGAGCACATCCAAAAAGTGATGTGGCTTCCGGAGACTCGGGAACATATATTGAACCAACCTCATGTTTTGTGCAGATGCCGATAAAACGCTGCGTCTCGAAACTTTTTGATATTCATTTCGTCAGTCCGATTCATCCTCCGGATTTGGGAGGGGTGGCAGGAACGACTCGTCGGGATAGAGCTTCTGGAAGATTGAAGCAGCGTTCTCTGGAGCACTTTCTAAGCTGAAATGATCAAAATGGTTGCCAACCACGACGACTCGATCATCTACCCAGCTTTCGAAGCCGGGATACACGTACTCCTGGAAATACAGTGACAGCAGTGGGGTCGCTGATGGAGGCAAATGGCCCTCGGAATCTTGAAGCAGTTACGATCCCAGTCAATCGATTATGCCATTCGCGATTATCATTATCAAACTTAACCCTTGTACAGCTGTGTGTCCTCGCTCGACGAGCGATGTGCACTCGAATCCCAGTTTCAACAGCAATTGACAAAATTCCCACGACATTAAGCCAATCAACCAACCTGCCAAAGCTGGAGACGCTTGCAATAGGGTCGTCACGCAGTTTTCGAGGTCTTGAGTGGCAGTTCCGGTCGCTTTTGTGATAAGGTATACAACGTCTGTGGACATTGCCTATCAGCGATAGAAATCCTGACGGTCTTAGGTCATCCTATGACTGAGTTCGGCATTACTCCTCTCACTTACAGTATGGCTGTGGGGCGGCACCGGTATCGAAGCTTTGCTGGATTACTGATATACTGTTGGCGTTTCCAATGCTGTTGCGCGGAAATGCAATCGAGAGAAGGGACTGCGGTGGCCGAATGGAATGCTTCACAATAACCACTGCTCTTGAGTAGAGCTCGGGTCTGGGTCAAGAAAGTGGACCAGTTAGCTCACGAGTCAAAATATTTTGGCCAGCCTGGTTCAAACACTGTCAGCCTTTTGCATTGCAGACCAAGCGCATAATTGGCAAATTGTAAAGTTCGTACTGTCGAGTGTCGGATGCTTGCAGATACTCTGGAGAAGCAATCAAGCTGGACGAGTTATATGTTGAGCCGTTGATGGCCACTGACACCCTCTCAGTCGTCTTCGCGAACTCGACTCGTTCCACCTGTTGCTGTAGCATGTATATTCCTCCGTAGACAGCCGAGAGCCTTGAGATAATTTTCAGGCAGCGTCAGTAGGTTATGAGAAACATCGTCTCTATTCGAGTCGCAGCACTTGCTGCTAACCTGCAAAATGCCTGGCAGAGTTCGGATCCTGCACCATAGAGACAACTGAGGAAAGGTGTCTTTCCGAATCGACCGACTGAACGTAGATACAGCTGAATCTGACGAAGAGCGGCCCCGGTGGAGACTATAGCGGCAGAATGACTTAGAATACGTCAAAGTGTAAGGAATTGGATTGTCAAAGACATCAATCTGTCGTAAAGGTAGTTTATACACTTGCTTACCCGTGTCGATCTGGTCGGTATTATGAACCCCAGCAAGGACATACAGGATAGACTTGAGCTTCTCATTGAACTTTTGGCTTTCGAGGTAATCGGCCAGCAGCGTATCTTCGATCTCTGTGGTATGGAAATGTGAAGCGGTTCGGGTTACACACGATGAAGTATCAAGTTTGTCCTAGCCAAGGCAAATTTGTCTCCAGAGTGCAGGTTGAGGACAGATAGCATCGTACTCGCATTCTTGAAAAGCACGGATGGCAGCCTTTTGACCGTCGGTCATACCTGTCAAGCCGTCAAGGCCACTCTCGTAGTTCAGCGCCATGGTCAAGAACTTCATGAGGCGTCGCTTGTCGAGAAGACTAACCTTGTCGTTCGAAAAAATATCCTCTTTTGCTCCAGGCATCTGGAAGAAAAAAATCAAGTCCGCCAGTGGCGCATTGATAGATCGCCGGTGACCAAAGCACGCATGGGCACAATCAATGCATACGATGCTCGGATCAGTATCATTCCAGTCGAGGCAGCATATCCAGTCCATAGCACGGCTCCAGTCCATAGCACGGTCTCGGCTCCCAGCACGATCCCAGACTCCTGCTGCCCAACCTGCCTGTTCCAATACACCATCGAAGATGTAGACTTCTTCGAGAGCCTTGAATTCCAAGTACCGGCCGACACCTGATGAAATCAGTAACTCGACAACGGGTCCACTGCTGAGAATGGCTTTTGGCGACAGTTCGATGTTGAATCTCCGGTGGTTGCTGAGGACATCGAGTAGGGCGGCGATGCAGTTCTCGCTGTCGGTTCTGTCCTCGACCAATGGTCCAGCGGACTTCACGTTATCGAGGGCTACTCGAAGGGCCTCATGGCCAGGGTCAAAGAGAGACTGAAAGGAAATAGGCGCCGAACCGTTGATCGATTGCTGTGAGTCAAGCGCCCCGACCAATAGCCTGGATTCAAACTCTTCCGCCTGAGGCTGGGGCTCTATGTGCACATAGGCCTCGAGGTTGCAATAAGGTGTGCCTTCTGGGTAGTTGGAGATTCCAAAACCAGAGCAAAATGCCTGCTGTAAATATCTATGCCGGAATCTGAACTTAACAAGACAGGAGCGCTGTCATGCACAGCCATGACAGCAGCGTCATGCCGTACAGCCACCAATTGTCTACCTTTGGATGTCTGGGCAGATAAGTGCTCAATGAATTCTTTGAGATTGAGGGAGGCATGGCCCTCGCCGTAAAATGGGTTGCTGTCGATATGAAGAACGCTTCTTCCAGCGCGGCCAATCGCACTAGAGCACAAACAGGGTGCGAACGCTCATCAGTGGGTCTGTCGGCGAACCGCAATGAAAACAGGAAGCCAAGACAGCCATGCAACCCCCATCGCAGTCCGGATACCGTAACATACCCCGCCAGCATCGACTGAACCAGCCCAGTGCCGAGGATGATGACGTCGAATTCGTGCGAAATCGGGTCCATGTTCGCAACTCGTTCTCGAGGGAGCAAGGGGCGGGGATGCTTCGGACGAGATCAGCCAAGAGGGCATCGATGACCAAACGTCCGCGACCAGCCGGTGATCTCGCGCCGACGGACGCCAACCTCACCTCACCATCTGCTACTCCGTTCTCTCCCGTTCTCTCCCTGCTCGCCAGGCCGGAGATCGTGCCCGCGGCCACATCCAGCCTGGCGGCGCCGCTCTGTCGTTCGACTCGATTTGCTTCATGGCAGATACGCTCGCTCCCAAAACGAAACCGGACGCCGTGTTGTGGGCCAGGGTTGTCGTTGATTTCTGGTCTTGAGTACACACCCACCGACCTCTTCCATGTCCAAACATTGTGCACAATGCCTGAAAGCCAAGCGGCCCGCCCAAGCCGTCCGCTCTGACATCGAGAAGCCGTGGGGGCTGTCCATAGAGCCCAATGCATGCACCACACTCCCGCATTGCGACATCCATGCCAGTACATCGTCGCCGCAGGACATCAGCCTGGTGTATTCAAGCCCAAGCGCCCGAAACCAGCCATGCCACTCAATCACCAACCAAGACTGAATGCAATCCCATGGCCTGTCCGCCCGGGCAAGTGGAAACTGAACCGGCCCGACCCTCCGATGCCATCTCGATGTGCCGCCGCTCATTGGACAGGGTACCTTCCAAAAGAGGAAATATTGAGTGCCGCACTTTTTTTTGGCTTTGGCCTTTTGAACCCGCGGTGTTGCTTTCGTCAAAGGCCAGCACCCCTCCCTCCGCGGCCCTCCAGATCGCCAGCATGAGCACCTCGATCTCACCCGACCCGTTTCCGTCGCGAGACGTTCAGCATGAAATATCGCGCGGCCATGATCGCGTTGATACGCTTGTCGTCGATGCCGCCCCGCTTATCAAGGGCAATCGCCTGGAGCACTTGGCATCCAACTTTGTGACCATTCCGGAGGTTCTTGGTGAAATCCGAGATCGTCAAGCTCGTAGCGCAATGGCCACCCTGCCTTTTGAGCTCAAGGTGCGCGCGCCTTCGGAGGAGGCGATGAAGCATGGTACGTCCTCCGGGAAGGAGATGATGCCGCTTTGCACCATGGCCTCATTCGCGCCCGGTACCTCCCAACTTTCTCGCATGCGGGGTCGGCTTGCCAATCTGGGGTCGAACACCCACATCCGTCTTGCTCCAATGCTCCCACCAATCCTCTGAAACTCCTGTCTTGTGGGGGCCGTTGGAACAGTGATTGCTTTTTCAAAGAAAACAGGCGACTTTGCCACCCTTTCGATCACCGATCTCAAGATCCTTGCGCTGACGTACATGCTCGAAAGGGAAGCCAAGGGCGTAAGCCACCTTCGAACAGAGCCGGTTGCTGTGGGTATCCGCCGAATTCTTTGATATGGACGATAGCCCCTCTGGCCGTTGCTTTGATAGCTGCCGTTGCTTAGATGAGATGCTTTACTGAACGAACCTTGGACCTGGTCTCTTGACTTGCAGTCGACATTTGACGATACAACGACCTCACCCGGACAGCTGGAGATCTCCTCGTCCGACACAGCCGCCGTCGCAAACACTCAGGCGACACTTTCTGAACGATCTGAGTCGAGCAGATCGACCACAGTCGAACATCCCAAGGTCTATGCAGAGTCTGCTATGGATCCGGCCCAGATCCCGACCTGCGCCGACTGGGTTGCCTCAGAGGAGCGTGCCTATCACGGCCCGATTTCTCAGGGTATCTCCGCAGCACTCATTCGAGACGGGTATCGCTCGTACTATGGGCCAGTCTGCATCACCGTCCCGTTTTTGGCCAAGCTCACAGCAGAGACTACTCCAAGATCAGGCGGAGTGGCTGAGAACCCCGCTGCCCTGGCTTCTACACAAGCCGCTGACTCCCAGTTCAACACAGGAGTCGATTCCTCTGCAGACCGGGATCTCCAAGCCCCTGCTCGTTCAATCTTGACTGCTATGCCTCCATCGCAATCCTCGATCTCCAGGCCCACCCCAGCCGACTGGATTCTGGCCGAGGAGCGAAACTACTATGGCCCGGTTATTGGAGGTTGGCATGGCTATGTAAAGTCCTCCCTGAAGCCCAATGCCGCCGAGTTCATTCCTTCAAAGCAGTCCTTGGCTCTCGAGCCAGCCATCCACAAGCCGCAAGTACACCAAGCTTCATTTTCACTCGAGGCTGCTACCCGTACCCATGTCGACGGTAAGATGAACAACCCTCTCGCAAGCAAATATTATGAGGGCCGGCTCGAGGATACCCAGTCCATACAATAGCCGGGCTCTACCCAACATGCCTGCTATCCACGTGCCATCGAAGATGTGCTCGAGTTTGATGATCGGCAACCAGGCGCCGTTTCCTGGATATGCCGTCTATCATTCTTCTGCCTGTAATTCTCTGACTAAAGCTATTGCTGATTCCAACGCCACAGATAAATCAATCGCGAAGCCACATCATCCGACTCCAGCCGACTACGTGATGGCAGAAGAGCGAGCGTACTATGGACCGGTCATCGGTGGGTGGCCCCAACCGAGCAAGGATGTCTCTTCGGTCGTACCTTCCAAGAGAGACGCCATACACTCGCAAGCCGAGAGCGAGCTACGCTCTGAAGCTCCTCATGAACGATTGGGCTCCAACGACGACGCTGTGAGCACTCCTGGATCTGATGCTCCAAAAACCAAGCGTCGCCGTCACCGAGGGAAGAAGCAGCCTCAAGAAGATAAGCCCATCCATCTGAACCTGCCCGATCGAACCATCTCCAAGAATAAGCGCTCGCAGCCTATGGATGAAGTTCCCTCTTTAGATGAAGATGACGGCGGGGAGTGGATCACCCCGGCTAACATCAGCAAATTCAAGGCCCAAAACTCTGGACTTCATGCCGATCACGAACGAGAGCCCGAGAATATTCCGGTGGCCTGTATTACTTCCGACTTTGCGATGCAGAACGTTCTTTTGCAGATGGGGCTCCGTCTGATTTCCGTCGACGGCTTCGCCATTACCCATATCAAGAATTGGGTCCTGCGGTGCCACGCGTGCTTCAAGTATGTTGAGCCCGTTGCTCAGGATCGACCGAGCTCCGCTTTGGGCATAATCCCAGCAGAGCTCGAAGCGGACCTTGTCCGTAAAAATCCACATCTTTGTGCCACAAGCGAATCTGCCCGTGTAGTGCGGGACTCATTCCCCAATCTCTAACGCTTGAGTATTCCCGTTCTCTCGCACCCAAATCCAGATCGACAAAAGATATGGAGCGCCGATTCTGCCCCACCTGTGGCAACAACACCCTGATCCGCACCTCCGTGTCGGTCGATGCTAACGGCAACACGATCTACCACCTCAAGAAAAACTTTCAGTATCGCACCCGAGGAACCATTGTGAGTCATGTCTGCATCATGATCGCTCTGCATGAGCCAATAAGCCTGCCATCTAACTCGGATTTGTCCCTTGCTGTTCATCAGTGGTCGATTCCGGAGCCCAAAGGCGGCAGACGGAACACTGACGTCGTGTTGCGCGAAGATCAGCGGGAGTACCAACGGGCTCTTCAATACCAAAAGCGCCAAAAGCAAGGCTCCGAGGACATCAATGACCCGGACGCGGCCATGTTTGGGGCTGGGCAGAAGAACTTGATGAAGAATAGTCAACAGCTCGGCACCCTGACAATCGGTTCCGGTCGACGAAATCCGAATGAAAGACGTCGCCGCCGATAGCATGTCCACGGCCACGCAACAGCATGTTCGGAGCAAGCGGGGCAGCGGTGTTCCTGAATGTACTACAATCTACCGCCGCACGTTGTTGACTTCAGGGGCACAGTCTTGAATACATCCTGTCGACCACTTGTGGCGACAATCAACCGGACTGGTATACCATGATGCGGTGTGTATTCGGGACCAAGAAACAGGCGATCGCCCTGGCTCAAAACAGTGTGTCCCGATTTCAACCGGGGCACGCTGTATGCTTCCAAGTGTACAGTCTATCCAGAAAGAAACGGGACAGTTCCTTCCTGGCTTCAGATATCTGAGCCCCGCTGACTGACTGTAGGCCCCGGTGGGCAAGCCATGCGATTGTTTCCCGTCCTAGTTGGCAATCTCTCTGTGTAGTGCATCCGCTCCACTCTCTGGACAACCCCATGGTTTCTCGATATCAAGATGCTCGACCTTCTCGAGTCGCTTGAATTCCCGACAATGCGAGCATACCTGTGATGCGTTGAACTCGTTCACCGAGCACATCTGGCCGTCTCTGGTGGTGGGTGAGCTGCTCGAAGTACTTGGCGAACCTGAGTCTCCTGGGACTGGAAGCATATCCCTTCCCCTGCTTCCACGAGGCATTCCAAAGGCAATCATCACTTCGGTCTCCTTGGACATACTTGCTTGGCCATGAGTGCGATGAGTGGGTGGGTGTATTCAGGTTCCAGAAAAAACCCTGTCCTGATTAAAAACGGGGTGTCCCATTTCATTTTGGAAACGCTGTATGCGGATGATGCAGGCAGAACGGCTCCGGAGGCGGCCAGGGAACAAGAGAATCCCCAAAGGATGTCCGGGGTGGCTGCCCGCTGGACAACAGGCATCCAGGTTGGTCAAAAGCGCCGACCAGCTAACCGTGCGTGAGGAACTGGATTCAAGCCCCATGATTTCGACCTGAGCGACGGATCTGTCTGACCAAGGACGCTCGAGACAAAGGATGGGGGTTTGCCGAGTGATTCGACCATGAGAATCCAGCCTCTCTGGAAACGGATGGTGCTCATCAATTGCTCTGGGCGGGGAGACGAGCGGGATATAACCGGACCACACTGCGGGTCTGCCATGTCACAGTCCGGAGGTTTCGTCGATCGGTTCGCCGATCGGACACGCATCGAGGCCGCCATGTCCGTCTGGGGCTTGCTGCAACGGGTCGGGAGCGGCTGCAAATGGGGTCCGGCGACTCGCCCACCACGAGGATGATCGTTGGGTGTGCATTGGACAGCTCCATATCGACGGGTGCTGGAGACGATCCTCCGTAACGAAGCTACAAATGGGCTGGGGGCGAGCAAAGACCAAGGCAAATGCAGAGATATCACGGGCCGCTCGCATATCGCCCGATTGTGGACTGGCTGTTCGGCGGGACTTGACGCTGAAGTCGCTGAAGCTGGTGGCATGCAACACAACCATGGCGATCAGAATCGCTATGACGCAGTCCGTGGACTGGAGGTTAGATCGATACAGCCCGCCGGCTCGACACCCGCCCGACTTGGTTCTCCTTTGGTCGGTGCGTTGCTGCCCGGAGATCCGATGCATGCAGCAACCTCGCCAGATCTTCGGTTTGTCTCGGCTCCCTTCGGGTTGCCGCGGCTCGGCCGGACATTATCTCGGACTCCCTCACGGCCGGCTCTCAACCATCCCTTCTCGTGTCCTCACGATGACCTCCATTGGACCGCTGTCCATTCTCCGCCGGCTCCGACCCCCGCTGACCCCAGCGAGATCCGTCCGGCTTTCGCTATAAGTGATGTGCGCTGCCCTTGCGGGCGAGGACAGGCTCCCCTCCTGGCTTCCCTCATCTCCCCTTCCACCACGCAGGTTGTCTCTCTCGGGCCGCTGCCTGTTCCACGCTCGCCATGGAGTCCCCTCATCAATTCTACCACAAGCAGAGTAAGCCATCGATGCAAGCGCTACCGTATCCTGCCGATGTCGTGGGGGTTGTGGTGGGCATGGATGCCGTACAGTCCAGGCAGCCGATGCATGTCCTGGTGCTGGCCGCAAGGTCTCAGCGAACGAGCGAGCATTGGAGCCTTTGGCTGCTGACACTCATGCCACTCATGCTGCTCATGAGCATGAGCAGCATGGGCAGCAGCATCGTCGTCCGCCTGCGACACGGCCAAAGCCGATCCAACAATAGATCCATGCGACCGACGGTCTCGCTGATGGCCGTCGTTTTGCTCACCCCGCAGATAAAATTGGCACGGGCTCTTTTGGCTCGGTATACAAGGGAATCGACCTTCGAACGAGCAAGCCCATAGCTATCAAAATCATTGACGTTGAAGGTGCGGCTTTCCTCGTCGATGCTTTGGACAGCCTGAACATCATGGTCCTGCATCTCGCCTGTGCACACATATATACTCGCTCTCTTCAACAAGGACTTACCGCAGCCCTTGCATTTCTCTGCCTTTCTATTTTCTGGCCTTTCCCCCCCCGGCTTTCGCCTGGTCCCCTCCTGGTCCTCCACGATATACTTCGCATACGCACCAGCCGCCGAGGACGAGCTCGAGGACATCCACCAGGAAATTCGAATCATACAGCAGCTGCACTCACCGTACATTACCGAATACTATACCTCGTTCATGAAAGATGACCAGCTGTGGATTGTCATGGAATACTGCATGGGCGGGTCCTGTCTTGATCTGGTAGGGGCTCGCCTTTGTTGTCCTCGGCATAGAATGGGTCCCTCGAGGATTCGGCGTTGCTCCTGCCATCCCAGTGTATCCCAGTTGTGCATCGCACTCACTGCTCTAACCTCTCCCATCGATCAGCTGCGCCCCGGCCCAATCCGACCAGACTACATCTCCATCATCGTTCGCGAACTTCTGAATGGCCTTGTGTATCTGCATCGCGAGCGAACCATCCATCGCGATGTCAAAGCTGCCAACGTTCTTCTGGACGCTCAGGGAAATGTCAAGCTGGCCGACTTTGGTGTCTCGGGCCAAATCAGCCAGACCCTTGGCAACAGAGCAACTTTTGTGGGAACGCCTTTCTGGATGGCTCCAGGTATGATGAGGTGGATATATCACTCGTGCCGCGGCCCTTTCGCTGTCTGGAGCAGTGACAGGTGCTCCGCGAATCCAACAGCTGGGATTCTTGCAGGACAGTATCAATGCCTCGACTAACTCTCCGTTGCTCGCCATCCTGCCCTGGCCCATTCAGAGGTAAGCAAGCTATCGATTTCTTGAGCTGCACAATTGCCCTTTGGTATGTATGGTTCGCGAGTGCTTAGGTGCCTGACCCCACTTCCATTACCACACTCTAGGTCATCCGAAACAATGGTGGATACACCGAAAAGGTGGGTCACGATGCGTCGGTGGTTGACTGCCGGCGTCAGGATATCAGTTACCATCGCATGCATGATTCACGGGGGCTTTGAGTGAATGAAGCATATTCGTGGGCCCTCACCCTCTGCGTCAAGCCCTGGAATGAATCATCCTGCAGCACTGACTTGTGGTGTGTGTTGTTGTCCAGGCTGATATCTGGAGCCTGGGCATTACCGTCATCGAGCTCTTCACAGGGGAGCCGCCACATTCCGGACTGCCAGTCATGCAAGCACTGAAGGCAATTGTGGAAGACAAGCTCCCGCTCGATCAACTTGAGCGCGCTCCAGAGCTTTGTCACTTTGTCCGAAGGTGTCTGAATAAGAACCCACGATTGGTAAGCTGCTTGCGCACAACCAGGTTCCTGGGTGGTGCTTGGTCATCCGTCCAACAATCTTGATCATCGATCTCGCCTTGTCGTTGACGTTACGGCTGTCATTTTGATTGTCGCTGTCGCATCCGTTGTCAGGTTTGCTCGCCTACTAACGACATCGAATATGTCTCTATTAACAGCGCCCGAGTGCCACTGATTTACTACGCGACCCATTCATCGCCAAATATGCGAAAAAGTCAACCAGCTGCCTGACAGAACTCATCGCTCGACATGCCGAGTGGCGCGAGACAGGTTCTTATGCCGATTCAGACTCAGAAGATGATGACTCGAGGTCTCACAGAAGGTATGTGTGTCTGCGGATCGGCGGCTTTTGGATACGCGTCGGATGTTGCGGTATCCTGGTCTGGCCATCCGCCGGGTCCGAGCTCCAGCAGTTATGCTCCTGCATTTTACGCACCATACGCGCCTCTTCTGCCTTGACGATAGCCGATCGAATCTGCGTCGGTTTAATTATGTTGCATGGGAGGACAGGGCCATGGCCTTGTGGTTTGGATCGAGTGCGATTATGCAACCCACTACTTTACGCCGAGATGGGAAGTCGTGCTGACGCCTATTCTCCATCAAAACGCCAGGAGAGAGGATACATACAACGATCCAGATGAGCCCTTTTGGAACACAGTCAAGGTAGCCCCGGCAAAGGAACGAGACGCCATTCAAACCCCTGCTCAAACGCCCCGACGTTCAGCGAGCCCTGCTCGCCCTAACGCTCAGGGATACCAAGGCAAGGGGGTGAAGCCGGTGAGTTCAGTCAAGTCCTCATGTTCGGATGAGTCTGCGAGTACATATACTCCACGGGTAGGGTCACCGCCGTGCATGTGCGTCGCCTGAATCCATAGTACCATAGGTACCCAAGCTTTGGATCTGTGCGAGAAAGTCGCTCACTGTATATCCTCCTATCCCCACGCTTGCTTGTCATCTTGACAGCCTCCATCGGTGATGCGAGCCACAGCTGTCTCTTCAACTTCGCATTCATCCGGCCAGAGCACCGACTGCCACTATTCCCACTACGACGACGATGAGCCCGGAAAGAGAACATGGGTGCCCAACAAGGACGGATCGGGCCGATACAAATCGGACCATGTATATCAGAACTGCCCTTCAGACGACCAAGACGATCCCGAGCTGGATGAAGGTGGAGGAGAGGCCATTCTCGAAGATATAATTGTGCCCTCACTTGTCGAGGTAAGATTCTGCCATGCCTACATAGGCTGTTGCAGCTTCTGTGAAGACTGTTGGCCTCTTGTTGTCCTATCATCTCAGTGTTTTGCTTATCTCTTCTGACACGAATGCTCGACATAATGCTCGACACGATGCCACATCCGCCGCTTGATATCAGCTTTCACAAAAGTACGGCAGTACCGCGCGGATCTTTGAGGTTTACAGCTCACTGCAGAAGCTGGAGCAGGTAGATAGCAGCAAGCATGCCTGCGGGGCCGGTTGCTCGAGCATTTATGATATCCCCACACGTGTCGAGTTGCTCTATCCGGTACGATGCCGATTTAGCTCTCAGTTGACTGATGTACTCTCCTCTTCTGCATAATCGCTGTGTTTGCTCCCCAGGAATCCCCAGGAGCTCTTGAGGGCTTTCTCCTCATGGTTATCGAGCGTCTGCGCAGTGATTCGGCGCTTTCGTGATCAAACGAGGCCACACCTGCTGCATCCCGGAAGCTTGAATGTTCAATCTTGGCAAATTCCACAGCACTTCACTATCGACTGGTTGTGCAGCCTTGCCATGTGCGACTGGAACCACCAAAGCCACGAATCACCGTTCATTGTTACCTACCAGCGACCACTTTGGTCCCCATTTGTACCTTGCACCCATTGTTGTCCAGCAGTTCGATTGATAAGTTCAGGGCGCTCTGCAACCAGTCAAAACGTAAATAGTTTGAATGGCGCTCAATGGCGCGACATATATCGAGTCGAAGCTACCATTTCACCCAGGCTTGGCCCATCGAGCGTGTGCCTTGCACCGAGCAAAGGCTACGCAATTGCCTGGCGTAAATGAGACAGTCCTTGGTTCGCCTTCGCGTGGTGGATTGTCATTGTAGAATATGCGTGCGTGCATCCAAAATCCAGATAAATCAAGTATCTCCCCCCCCCCAACAAAATAAGCAGGGCGACCCATTTCATTGGTATGTCGGGGCTTGGGTTACCTTCCCCAACACGCATGTGTCGGCCTCGCATGGCGGGAGATTGCCTGTGCATCTTGCAGCGTGTCCGCCAAGATGGAGCCGGCCCGCTGAAGAAATATTTGAGCCATACCAGTTCATATGGGTGCCTGGCCTGCTTGCTGCGGCCTTGGCTTCGACGCTGGACTGGCTGTGGCGCAAGGCCGCTCTCACATGACAGTGTCCAGCCGCGACTTGCCCAAATCCAAGTCTCCTGTTCAATCGTTTGCACCATCAGCCTTGCTCAAGCCGGCCCTGTCCGAGAAGCCATGAGTGATCGTGGCGGCAGCCTGTTCCGAGGCAACCCAGGCGGCGCATCTCGCGGAGCCGCAAATGGAGCGCCAGGCCGCGGGCGAGGAAGAGGTATCAACCGTGGAGCAGGGGGCCCCTTTCGAGGTCATCATCACCGAGGCAAGCCAAACAGGGCAGCCGCAGCTCATGGCCGAGGGCGGCATGAGCTTCGCCAGCACCACTCGGCCCAGCCTCATTTGCACTATTCCAAAGAGTCCGGCACAGGCCCAGTGGCCACAGAAGCCACTCGCGGCCGAGGCCGATTTTCGACCGCCTCGCATGATCGTCCTGGGCCAGCGTCGACGGGTTCGTCGATCCCCTTCGATATCGCAACCCATACCTTTGTCGCCCAGAACCCGGCAGCACTTCCGGCCGACCAACCCAGCATCGATTATGTGCGCATGCTCCTCGAAAGCGCCGATGATACACACGATCTTGATCCCGACATGATCTTTGGCGCCCTCACGGAGGGCACGAGTGCGGCCTTCTTTGGGCCGCAGGATCCGATGCAAGAGGATCTGGCCGCCAACCTTGTGTACATACTCCGGGAGCTGATTGAGCAGCAACTGGACCTGTATCCAACCTTTTGGTACGAAAAGATCATCCTGGTGAGTCTTGGGCTCCCTGCCGAGCGCTGCCCGCAATGGCCCGGACGAGTCTGTCGCCCGGCGCAAAGGAACCGGCTTCGATGCGCCGGACTGAGCCTTGTCTTTTGGATCATCGACGCATGGTCTGCAACCAGTACATCATCAAGGTGTTTGAGGCTACTTCGTCCCTGTCCAGTGTCAATCTCTTCCAAAACCTCTCGGTTGGCGAGTCGATCAATCTGCTGACAAAGGAAGCGATTCCGCGAGCCCTGTGTGAACTGCTCGCTAGGACGCTGGCCGTCGAACAAGACAGCGGGTAAGGATGATCGTGCAGCTGACGACGATTATTCATTGCCTGATCCCTCGTTGAAATGGAATCGATTGAGTTACCGTGGATTCATGCCCTTCGACCACATCTTTGTCTTAACCGCCCCTTCGCCTGGCTGCGGCTGAATATCCAGTGATGAGGGCGGCCAGGATGTAATCCGGTATTTTATCGAGGTATGTCTCCGAAGGACGAGCGTCGGTCATTCTGGCGCCAACAGAGCCATCCAATGATAGCATGCGCCCACTCATATTCGTCGGTGATTCATACTTGCCCTCAAGACGACATTGACCGGCACCATCTCGATGAGAGTCGCAATGTTCTACTGTGTGTCGACCATTCCGGAGATCCTGTTGCCGACTTTCCTGAACACGGCAATCAGCCACTATGCCACCCACGGCCACCCGCTAATGTTTTTCGATCGAGAGGAGCCCTGGTAAAGAGAACCCTCTGGTTGAAGTCATGTATGCACTACCGCTGGCCTCAGCTCCTAATTATGCGCTCAAATGTGCTCTCGCCACTTCTGCTGAAGCCATGCACTCAAGTCCGATCCCATCACTCACGAAGTACTTCGACTTATGGAGCACCTCTATGCGCTTCACCCTGTGGTACTGGTCAAGTCCGTCACTGTCCTAGTGAATCGGTATCTTGGCGCTGTCCTTACCAGCGAGCTCAATCTCAGCATTGGTAAGCTGCTTGGCTGTTAGCGACTCTTGCTGATGCACATGCGCTTCGGCAGCACACGGCACATTGTGAAAGATCCGGTATCGGAGCAGCTGTTGCGCGCTGCCATGGCTTATCCGCTCTATTTCCACCAGAGTTTCCATCAAGATATATTGCATCGTTCCTCTTCATACTGTTCCTACCCATGCCGAGGCTTCTGAAGGGTACGATTTGAGGAGAGGAGAGGAGAGGAGAGCAAGAGCTTTGCTGGTCCTTGTGGGAGGAAGAGCGGCCTTGCGAATTACAATGTACTTGAATGCGGCTGTGCTATTGCATCGCCTCGAAGCTCTTGTGTGCGCACGGCGGTGTCGGAGTCGGAGTCATCACTGCTCATGCTTGGAGGATAGCATCCAAATATGCAAGTGGTTGAGCAGCTAATGATGTGGACGTTATATTTTGCTCTTCCCCAGATGTATATGACGGCCTTTTGACCTCGCAAGTGAAAGATCTCGCGAGAAGCTGCATTGTTGAGTGTCAGTTTGGCTTTTCTCTCAATACGATCCGTCCAGGGTAAGTCGTGCCGACAATGTGGTATCCCTGGCGCCTCTCAGGAGAATCGACTTCGATGTTAACACCGGCCTGTGGATAGAACGATCGAGGTGCTGAGCAATTCGGTGGTCCGATGGATATGTGCCACGATCCACCGAGATGCCTCCATGGTCTCTCTCTTTGGCTTTGAGCTCTTTCTGTTCCTCGAAGATCTTGCGCAGGCCCCAAAGGCCGATCAAAAGAGCGGAAGTTCATCGCTGATCGCAAGCAATGCTGCCGTTTTCTGTTTGCGGGAATTGATTGTGGCAGTACGTATGTCACCCCACCCATCGCATCTGGCGCGACCACACTGTCACTGATCCCTGGAGCGTGCCTACTTGCCAACTTACTTGCTTTCCTCTTTGATCTGGATACTCATGCATAAACTTTGCGCTCCCCAAAGTTTCAAAATCATGTTCACTCTGTTGAGCAGCGTGGACAGGCCTCCGAGATTTGGGTCTCCCGCTGCAGCACATTGCTCGAACTCCTGGCTCGTCGGTGCATGGGCGCCGGGAGCGAGCTGCATACCCGACTGCTATTGGGTGCTGTTTCAGTGCTCCTTGGATCTCAGGCATCGCATGATGTAGTCGTGCAGCTGGTGACGACGCTTTCCGGTTCGAGAGCCGCACCGCTGCTCAAGAGTCTCAGATCCGAATATGTAGTCCGATTTGGCTTCAAGTTTTATAGGTATCGTCCTCACCACTGTTATGTTATACGAAAGCTCCGGTGGCGCTGATAGGGCTGTTGGTACAACGCCGATAATTGAGAAAATGCATGCCTGCAACCCGAAAGCAGTCCCATTGAGTTGTGCTGGATCGCCGGCTCCGTGTGTCCGCTTGCCGGTGTGGCATAGTTTCATGACATATCTTCGTTTGATCTACCTTTATTTTCTGACGGACTGGTTGCCTAGTGATTTCCTCACCTCGGTTTTACATCAACTTCCATCGCTTGACGAGTCCAAAATATCGACCGCATTCCAAAATCTCGCCGAACTTGTGTCCCTCGATCAGCTCGAACCTGTGATCGGCGCGTTAGCTGCCACTAAGGAGCATCACCCAGCATATATTGCCCTTGGAGTCTTGATGAGGGACTGGAATCTCATCCGTGATTTTACAGACTCATCGTACTCGCCGTTGCTCCGCAAAAGTGCCTTTGAGCTCTCTCTGGCCTGTCTTCCCACAAACAATGACCAAGTTCTTTGGTGCCAGCAAGCCCGGCTCCTGACTCCTATTGCCAAGTTTGAATACTGCAAGCGCGCTGTCGAGGAACTCTTTGACGTGCTGCGTGCCGACGACGGGCAGCCAGAGGAGCTTGGCCTTCTCCCCTTGGCAAAGAAAACGATCGCTCGATTGTCGTCACTGCCACTGACGACCGCCATCCTTGTGGATGTGCTTATCCAGAATGGATGGGTTGAACCTTCTGGGCTGAAGCTGAGCGACTTTCAAAGCAGACAGGTCTTCGAAGTGCTCTGTGGATGCATATCCGGAAATGGTAATTTGGCTGGAGGGCCGCTGTACGACCCAATGGTTGTGCTATACCTGACGTGCTGAAGCAAAAGAGACCGCTGATCTAATGATTGCGCCGTCTATCGACAACTATTAGAAAGCGGGGCTTTTGTGGTCGCCAAGATATTGTTCGGCAAGTTTGCTCATTATCCACCAACCCCTTTCGGCAGATATGACGAAGTTCTGCCCCGGCTCGTAACATTCCCTCGGTAATGTCCCGCTTCAGGCAGTTTGCTTCGTGGATCTTGAGAGCTCCGCCCTTTGATCTCGGGATCAGTCACGAAGGAACCATCGCTTGCTTTGATTCGCACCCTCTACAGTCACTCCAGCTGGGAACTTTACGATTTCCGCTCCGAGCACGTCCATATTGGGCGTGGTCACTTGAATGAGCAGCAATGGCTGAATGCTTCTTGATGGACATTTCTGACTTGTCTCCATCTTTGCTACCCAACACATCTGCTCCGTGGATTCGCTTTCTTGCCGACAGTGATATTCATATATGGGGTACTTTCCGACGGAATGAGTGGCTGTGGGACCTCACAGAGCTATGCGCGACAGGTAATACCGCCGCATGAGGGCCGCAGTGCATGTTGTTCCTTCCAGCGGTCCGGCAGACAGTGCCGTCAGCTTGAACTCCTGTGAGAACCAGTGAGCGATCGTGCTCAATGTCTGGCTAATCTACCCCGTTCACAGATAAGCGGTCTGTTCCCTGGCTTACCGAGATTGTGCGACCACTGTTGGCGTATCTCATCGGCTTCTGGGAGCAAGACAGTCGGCTGGCCCCACCCCGATATCCCTATGAAATGAATGCGGCTTTGGTGGTTGTCCTGGCATTGACGAAGGTAAGCTCGCAGCACCGCGCATCGTCGCCGTGATTAGTGGTCGTGTCCCGTCTAACCTCTACTTCTATGCCGCCACCCGCGTTCTCTCAGATGGAGGTTGTCTCCGGTGTATTCGGTCAGATTGGTCTTCTCTTTCCACTTATTGAAGCCAAGCAGCTCGCACAGCTCCTGTGGATCCTGTGGCAACTACTGAAAGGTTTCTGCAATGCCTGGCCCGACGAGCAACGACGGCAATGCCAGACACAAGGCCACAGAGTCATCGTGGATATTGTGAAGCGGCGGATTGACGAATGCCATGCTGTTGCGCTCCCGTTCTTGAGTGGTCTCGACTGCTCTCCCAAAGTGAAGCGAGATACTGAGTCGTTGATGTGATTGGGTCTCCCCTTTCGAGCTGCGGATGGCCATGCGGACGATCTCTGAGCGTCTCCCAAACCCCCAAGTGAATATGGGACACCCCGTTTTGAGCCAGAACAGGTGTTGTTCTAGAACCTGAATACACCCACTCATTGCAATCATAGTCAAGCGGTATGTCCAAGGAGACTGAGGTGGTGATTGCCTTTGGGATGCCTCCTGGAAGCAAGGGAAGGGATATGCATCCAGCCCACGGGGACTCTGGTTTCTCAGAGCTGCACCGCTCTACTTTGCAGCGTTCACCATTGATCCCATCATGGCGCGCACTCGATGCAGATGCCGGTGCAGTGCAGTGCAGTGCAGTGCAGTGCAGTGTGTTGCTCCGACATCCATGTGGCCAGTTGCTGCTCACAAAATCCTAACAAGCACGGCCCATCAATTTTCGACTCGAGACGACCTTGGCAACGGCGGCCGGTATCAGCGACGACGGTGACGAATCAATGGATGCCCGTGCACGAGCCGGTTGGATCATGGGTTACGGCGTGCTTTCGACCAGCTGGACAGCACCGTACAAAGTGTAGCTCTCGATATCAAGACACCCGGCCTTCTCGAGTCGGTTGGCCTCCAGGCACTCTGAACACACCGTTTGGACATGGCAGCGATAGGTGGAATATGTGTATTTAAGCCTGGAAATAGCGACAACTCAAAATAGGGTGGCCTATTTCGAAATGGGCACGCTGTATAAAGAGAGCGACATGTAGAGCGGCCGCCTTCTTCAATATTACTGTAATACACCTATCATATCATATCGCAGGACCTATCTCAAGCCAACAATCAATCGAATCGAGCACATCCTATATTTGGTTACAGCGCCCATGATTCTCAAAAGCTGATGCGCTTCCAGGAAGCGAGTAGTCCCAGCGGAGCTTGCTCAGCCTCGATGAAGCGACGTTCGGAGAACAGCTCGAGAATGTCGTCCTTGTATATTTCTTCCAGGCGAGCATAGTAGTGACGTTCGTCCATCGAGATTGCGTTTGCGGTTGATTCTGCCCAATAACCCTTCTTCTCGGCGTCCGAGAAGGTTGGCTGAACAACTTCCTGGAGTTCGCTGTAAACTCGGGACCAGTGAGGCAAGAACGTAGCTCGCATTTGAAGAAACCGCTCAAGAGAAACGAGCTTCTTGGGGCGGCGCGAGATCAGCTCATCGTCGCCCGAGTCCGACACGCTCGCATCATCTAGGTCGCTTTCAGACGGTCGGAGCTTGCTCTTGGGCTTGGCCTTGGTCTTCTTTTCAAGGTAGTCGTCGACGAGGAATGTGATGGGCGGGCGAAAGGTGATCGAGTCTGGATCGCACGGAATATACAAGCGCGGCTGGTCAGGGGCCAGTCCGCCTTCACCACGCAGGCGATCGTCCTTGTTTTGGTATTTGATATACTTGAGCATATCGTTCCAGATTCTTTCGTCGTGCTGGGCGAGATAGTTAAAATCAAACTTCACAGGCGAAATGGCGTCCTTCAGAATGGAGAGGCTCAAGTATGGATTGTAGAGACCAAGTCCTCCTTCAAAGTTGGGCCAGTAGATCCACCACTCGGGAATCTCCGAAGGGTTCTCGCCAAAGAGCAGGGGGCGGCTGCGGATCATCGAGGAGACATACTCGAGGGCGCTGCCGTTGTGGTCCGGCAAGATTTGGCTGTGGATCTGATCAAAGCCAGCGACGATTTTGTCGACGTGATCGCGCCCGAGAGCGACCGAGATGGCGCCAAAGTTATTCATGAAGAAGCGCATATATCTGTTGTAGATCGAAGCCCAGTCAAAGAGGGTGGTTGCTTTCTCAAGACGCCACTTGAGCTCGACAACGTAGGGCATGAACTTGTCTGGCACAACGCGGAGGCTGCCGTCGCTACAGAGCTGCATAAAGTTGAAGTAGATGGGGCTTTGAGGCAGAGGGGCCTCTCCGAAAAACTGTGTCTGTGGGTCGCTGAGCTTTGCCAAGTAGCTTGGTGAGCGGACGAGCACCGAGCCCGATTTCTCCTTGTTGAGTCGTAGACCGCAAGTGGTCAGGAAGCGCTCGGTAATGTTCCAGGCTCGCTGGGCGTGCTTAGGATTCTTCGAGAAGAACCAAATATCATCGAAGAGCCGATAGAGCGAAACGCCTGAGTGACGGTTGACTTGGAGGTCCAGGCAGACCAAAACAAGCTCGCCGAAGAGGGTCTGGAGCGAGGATGACGACGAGAATCCACGCTTGAGGGCGCGAGGGGTTGTCGCCCCTTCCAGTAGCACTGGCACATCCATGATGTTGGCAAAAATCGCGCGCCAGGTGCTGTCGACACCAAAGATCTCCATGATCTTGAGAATAGCCCGATGGGGGATGGAGGGTCCGAAGTTGGCCAAATCGGTTTGAACGACTGTAAACGAATCATCCGGATACATCGCCTGATGAAGCTGGCACTCAGTAACGATCAGTCTCTGGAAGCGCTGCTGGACGTTTTCGATGCGTCCGCCGAGGGGCGATGTGGACGATGGCGCAACCGAGTCCAATTCCGAGTCGGAAGTGTCGTAGGATTCGATGAATTTGAGCAAGCTTTGCATACAAAAGCCCTCTCGGTGGATATTGCTACGAGCGGTATTGATGGAGCCACGGGCGCCACCTGTTCCCTTCCAAAACGGCGGTTGGTATAGCGAGAGGAACTTGCTGTAAAAGTAGCAATTCCACCGACAGCCGAGATATTCATGGAAAAGCCACACGAGGAGGTTGGAGGAGTAATATGGCCGGTATTTTTGCTTGATATGCCGATAGAACTGCACAGGAACGCCGGCTTCGGACCACTTCCAGCTCTTGATGTCGGCCAGCATCAAGGAGAGGACACCGGCGATTTCGCTGATGGCGGTTGGGTTGTTGATCAGCGTGTTGATTTCATCCTGTCGATTGGCGTAGTCAGCGCAGCCGCGGGCAGTGATGAGGAGACCCTTGACCTCGGCGGCAGTGATCTTCATCGTCAGCAGACTTTTGCCAAACGTTTCAGTGCACTTCTTGATGTTCTTGAATGCGTCCTTGGAAGAGTCGGTCTCGAAGGTGAACAGGGCCGTGATGATGGACTCGAACTGGGCCCAGTCCACGTCAGCGTCGGAGAAGACCAGCTCTTCGTATGTCTTGATATCAGCTTGTCTTTGGGCATTCTCCCGGGCTTGGTCGTCGACAGCCATGTCGTCGACCGAAACCCAAGATGCGTCTGGGGCCGGGGCATTTGCGTCGCCGTTCTTGTGCGCACTGTCGCTGCTGATCTTTTCCGACACGGCAAAGGCAAACCGATTGGCGTATTCGAGCCTTTGCATCTTGAATTGCATCTTCTTGCGGAGGTGGCTGATCTTGGAGGCGAGTCCTTTGCTCTTGGTCAGATGGGGATACACCTTCATGAATTTGATGATACCATCGATCGAGTCATCCTTTTCGTACAGCGGATGCTTGGCCAGCGCTTGGAGTTTTTCGGCATCCGACTTGAGAGATTTCACGATCGCCTCGAACTCCAGATGGTTGGCTCGGTGCTGCTGGTACCGCTCGCGGATCGAGTCCATCTTGAAGACGGCGACGGCACTCAGCGCAGACTGGTTGGCGAAGCTCATGGCGATCGATACGGTGACGATGACGGTGACGGTGACGGTTCGGAAGAGGAAGTGGGAGAGGAAGGCTGGTGCTGATCGATTGGGGTGTGCAGGAAGCGCGCTTTTATGTTGGGGGCCGCAGGGGAGCAGTCGCCCGCCACAGGGGGGAGCAGTCACCCGCCACAGCGGCGGAGCAGTGGCGGGCGGCGATTGGCGGACGCGGCACAGCCGAGTCGATCCGGATCGAGCCTCGCCCCCGCCAACGCCAGCAAACACGCCATTGACTTGCAAACGGCTCAACATCACACCATCCAGCACCACACCCCCCCTGCACCGACCGGCAAGTCGTCCGCAGACCGCCCTCGATGTCCAGGAGATTCCTCCGCTTCGACGCCTTTGCCAAGATCGATGGGCCCTACAAGTCCAACTCGGCACTGGGAGGCGTGCTCACGCTGATCGTCGCCCTGCTGTCCATCGTCCTGGTCACCAGCGAACTCGCCACCTTCCTCAAAATCCACCAGGACTACGAGTTTCTTGTGGACCAGCAGCGGCACCAAACTCTGCAGATCAACATGGACCTCACCATCGCTATGCCGTGCGAATGTACGTAGCCATTGAGGACTTGTAGAGGGCCGGCAGCCCACACCCAAGGATTCTGGTCAGACCACTAGCGGTTCCTTTGACTCTGATCGCAACCTTTATTCCGGAAAACGCCATCGACGCAGATCTTCGTGGCGATGTGCTGGATGCCTCTGGAGGCTTCCTGCACCTGGGAAACGGATTCCGGATGACACCGGTATGTAACTGTACCCTCAGCGATTCTTCTCGGAGATCCGAAGACTCGTAGCTCGACTTCAAGCATACCGGCTCTGCTCTCCGTCAAGTTGGGATGAACACACCCGTGGCGGTAGATCCAACTGTTTCAGACTCTGTCTGAACTTGGATCGATCGCCCGTTTCGCTGTTCCGAGTGCGAAGGAAACAGGCATTCACTCATCACTCTGAGCACCTTGTTGTGTTATAGGTCATTTTTCACACCCACGGCGTCTCGTATTACGGGTGTGTATCTTAGCAACAGAGGATGAATCGGATTGCTGTCAAGGTGTCATGGCAGTTCTCCGCAGCGAGGACAGTCCGGTTGCTAACACCCATGCTTTTGATGCGGTTGCAGCAAGAAGGCCGCATCCAATCTGAATATAGTCAAAGCAGTAGCGCAGGCAAACAAGTTCTATGCCGATCCTGATCTTCAAGTATCACGTAAGGGCACAGTCGCCGGCAGGTAGCATCTCTTGGAAGATACTGAGGCAACGGCGTCCCTTCTCCTAGCGGGCGATAATCCTGCTCGAGCCTGTCGGGTTCAAGGATCCATCAACGTCCAGAAGCTGGCCGGCATGCTGCACTTTACCGCCTTGGGGCACGGATACAATGGCGCACATGTCGCACACGAAGGCAAGTAAACATAGACCCTGATGAGGTTGGGTGTTTTCTACTCCTTCTCTCGATTAAAATCCTGTTGGCCCAAGCCAATGTTGGCTATTGATCCTATCGGACGTATGCTTATCAGTCGAGCCACCACAGCCATCAACTTTACCCACAGGATCGATAGGTTTTCATTCGGCATAAGCTATCCAGGTTAGTTGGGTTGTTTGGGCTCTTTGACAATCAGTTTTGCATTCACGCAAACTCCCCTTGGGTCTCGGGGTGTGGGCAGCCGTCCGCTTGGAGGCCATGGTCCATGGATCGTTCCAGCAGGCAATCCCACTTTGCAAGTCGCGCTAACAAACCAAGCTACAGGGCTGGTCAACCCGCTCGATCGGAGCTTGGAGCTGGCAGAGTCACGTAAGTGTGCGGTTCCTGGCCACGAGGCCGTTCTGCATGTGCTCGCTGGCGTGGCCGCTGCGGGCGCAGTTTGCTCTGAGGCCACATTGATTCACAATAATCCCCTTCTTACTCGGACCTCGATGGACTGGACAGACACCGACATGTTCCAGTACTTCATTTCGGTGGTGCCGACGATATATATCGACAAAATCCGGACCTTCGGAGAAAAGATCATTTTGACGAGCCAGTATGCTGTGACCGACTACCAGAAAGTCGTGAGTCAAGAGGCCGGCCATGAGGGTCTCCCTGGCATCTTCATCAAATACGAAATCGAGCCCATCTCCGTTCGGGTTACGGCCAGTCGCCAGTCTTTCCTACATCTACTTACGCGCCTCTCGGGGATCGTGGGCGGTAAGAGCAGCGCAAGCAGGGCCTTTTCATCACATCGGTGCAGGAGCCTCTGCTGTATTGCACCGACCGCGACAAAAAAACACTGATATTCTTCACCACTGACACATCCAGGTCTCTTTGTGAGCACCGGCATGGTATTTTCGTTTTCCAAAACCACCTTGAACTTTGCCTCGCGATTTTTGAGCCAGCCCAACTAGCTCTGCTATCCTGGCCTGATTGGAAGCCTGACGGGGCTGAAGGTGTGGTATTGGTTCGGGATCCCAAATGAAACGGGGCATCTGTTGAGCCAGGACATATATTCTGAGACCTGAATATACCCACCCACCCATCGCTCCCATGGCCAAACACAGCACCCTCGATTTCCGCATCGCTGCACTGCGATACTACTCGCTACTCCGCAGTTTTAGTGGCGGATTTTACACACCGCAACAGTGTCCTGGGCAGGTCGCTGTTGCGGTACTGAACTGTCTTGTGCCCGCTCTGCCAGAGATGTCATTTGAACGATGAATGACACTCTTGCGTTGAATGGAGATCGCTTCCCCGGCTCAACTCACGCCATCTCGAACCGTCGCACCACAGCAACACAAAGCAGCAACCAAATGAGGGGATTTGTAGGCAGGGGGCGCTCTTGGATTCATCTGCTGAGGACGTGCATTTGGAGCTCGGAGAAGCTGGTCAGCAACAACCCCTCAGACGAGGCAATACACCCCGAGTTTCGGGCTGCGATGCATTGTGGTTGTGCGATTCCATTACTATGCTCAACGCTGTCCGTTGGTATCATCTCCACACCGACGAGCCGCAGGAGCGATCAGGTCATCCCAGACGCATATCGAGGGAAACCAAGCCGAGTTGGAAAGCTTGCTCGTTAGTCCTTTCTGAGTCTCTCAAGACGCGCCTGCAGATCGTCGTCGCCAATGGCGACCGCCTGTGCCTCGCGCTCGGCCGGGACAGTTTTGCCTCCGAGTTTGCTTGTTGGTGCATCGACCAGCTGGACGATACGACAGAGGAGCGGCGGGTCAGATCCACAGACAGTTGGTATAAAAGTACTTCCCTGGAATGTCGCCAGCCCGGAGCATCGCAGGCCCCCAACACCGCACACAGGAGGGCTCTGGGCAACCTGTCGTACCGAATGTTCGAGATCAATGCCGATTTCGTCCAAGACCTTGTTGAGGATCTCTTCAGACTCTTCCTCGTCGTCCTCCTCATCCATGACGTCGTCCATGGCGTCGTTCATCATTTCCTCCTTCATGTCCATCATTTCGGACTCTTTCTCGAAATCCATCATGATCTTCTGAATCGATGGCATGTTGACCTGTGTGTTCATCCGGCGCATGGCCAACGTCACGCCCTTCATGGCTGTGGCCATGGCCTGGTTGGATTGCATGGTCTGCGAGAACAAGCACGACGGCAGGGAATCTTAGCCGCGCAGACCCATGCTATTTGTGGCCAATATGCCAATGGCGGTTGCCTCTGCCCGAGACAACATCAGCAACACCGTTTTTGCAGGACGTCGCTCTGCGACGCAGATGCTGCACTCAACCTGGATTCTCAGGGACACGGCCTGTAGCTGAGTTTTCATCTTGTAGAACTTTTGGATGTGCTTTCGGGTGCGCACCAGGTCCTTGGCCATCACCTTACATGCGTTCTTGTGTGTACAAAGATGCGGACGCTCAGGATCGCGCATGAGACCACTGTTCGAGGTTGATATGCAAGCTCCATCCCCTTCCCTCACACACATGCTTCTCGAGCAATAAAAGTGCACTAGCATACAATTTGGTTGGCCTTAGCTGTCTTCCGTATGTCCACAATCAGCTTCTTTTCCTGCTGCTCCAGCTTTTGGCGCTCTCGGTCCAGGTCGCGCTGGGCTTTGTTGAGTGCTCTTTGTTGCTGGCGAAGAATCTCGGCCGGGGTCTTTCGGCCCCAGATCCATCCGATGCTATCCATCATTTTTTCCGCGGGGTGCTGCTGGTGCTGTCTGAACGATGCAGGATGCGTTGGCGATGCGAGGGTTGCTGGGGCTGTGGGGGTTGCTGGCGATGGTTTTGGTGGAGGCGCCGGGGTGATTGCGCCAGGCCTTGTCCGATGGCCCACTTGATCCCATTCGAGCCGACCAGACAAACCAGTCCCGCTCGGCCCCGATTGGCCAGCGGTCTTCACGTGACGCGGATGTGTATGAAGCCAGCCCGGCAGCCTTCTTGGTGTTGTCTGCCTTGGTGCTGTCTGCCTTGGTCTGGACAGAGCCGTGCACAAGCCCCGCTGCAGCCGCAATCGGGGTCGCTATCGAGTTCGCTGTCGAGGTCGCTATCGAGGTCGCTCCATAGCCGCGCTGCCGCTTTCGCCGATATGTCCGGACGGAGCCGGGGCCCTCAGCGCTCCGCCATATTTTCAGATCTGCTCAGTCACATCCCGCCCGATTGTCAGCCTCACTTTGACGACGTTGTTTCGCAGCTTCGACGTGGCTACAACCGCCACGGAGGCTCTTCGTCGGCGCGAGACACCCCCGCATCCCTGCCACAGTGGGCACCCGATCTTTCTCCGGCACAAGCCATCGACTTGATGAGCGAGACGCTGCGCTTTGCAGCGATGTTGGATGTGTATTTCGACAATATTGGCCATCGCGGCGACGTGGATGGGGTATCGGATGCCCTTCGCCATCTGGGTTATCGACAGTCCAATATTTTACTTCGCAGCAGCAAGCGAAAGTATGATGGGTCCGGGCCAAGCGGCGAAGAGAAAAGATTTTCCCCCCACAATGGTACGCAGGGGCACCGCTGGTTGGCCGGAACAGCTGGCTGATCGTGTTTGTCGCTGCCGCCTGCTCTTGAATCAAATATTGCGCACTGCTGGAGATCATGCACAGTCCGAAACACTGACAGACCAACGGCCATATTCTTCGTGACTGAAGCAACCTCGCAGACACAGTCGAGTGCGTTTCGCAATGACTCCGACCAGAGCCCCGGTAACGTGGACCAGGAGCACCAACTTGCTCATATTGACCAACTCAACCGAACTCTCAAGACCATCATCAACGAAAACAAGCGCCTCAAGAAGGACTGCGAAAAGCAAAAGTGCGAAACGATAGACCTACAGAGCCGCATTCGCAACCTCGAAAACAGTGTCACAACATATCGAACGCTCTACGAAAAGACCAAGCGCGCGCTCGACGACGATTCGGACGAGTTTGCCATCAAGCCCTTGGCCAGCTCGAAAGCCGAGGAACCCAGTGCTGCCTTGGCACCGAGCTCGTCGTCTGGCCCCAATCCGGAGACAGATTTGGCCCCGGTGGACCCCATGGAGCTGCAGATCCTGGAATCAAAGTATAATGAGGCCCAGGAAGCCCTGGACCAAGCGACTGAGGAGAAAGGTCGGCTCGAGAAGCAGCTGGAGAAGCTGGAGAAAAACATCGAGGGACTTTCTATGCAACATCGGGCTGAAGTCAGCCAGCTCAAAGTAAGGAACGAAGATCTCGAAAAGGCCCTGGCCGAGACCCAACAGGAGTTGACTGCGCGCTCCGAAGGCCGTCAGAAAGGCGATGTGCCTATCGACATGAGCATCTATAGGGAGAACTCACCCCTTCCTGGAGACGTTTGCACCAAAGCCGAAGACCAGGACTCTGAATCGCGCGTTGCGATCAAGAAGGAGCCCGTGCAAAGCCTCGATGATAATCAGAGTCACATCATCGCATCGCTGAACATAAAGATTCGAAGCCTTAAGGAAGCGAATGAAAAGGCAAATCGCGCAATCAACAAGCAACAGGTCGAGCTCGATGCCCTTCAAAAAGAAATGGAGTCCACCCGTCATCAGCTCCATCACCTGCTCGCTGTCCGTGAACGGGACAATGAAGCCCTTCACGCTGAGTTTCGAACGGCACGAAATTTCGAGATCGAGAAGTGGAACAATGAGCGGGCTGCACTCAAGTCCGAGATCGAGACGCTACGGGTCCAGCTCGCACACCAAGAGCATCATGGGCAAAAACCAAACCATCCAGCTCATTACCGCCGCAGTTGAACTCGATCCTTCCGGTGGCCTGTCGACACGACGGGACAAATCATTTTACACAGAGAGTGCCAAAAACAAAGGACTCGCACGCTCTTTGCCACTCGGCTGTATTGCCCGTCCTGCAGCGACACCAGCAAGGATATAGGTGGACATTGAAAATGTAGCCTTTCATCCATGAATGAATTCACGATTCGAACATCGCCAGATTGCAGGGGGAGGGTCGCTGTGACTCTCCCCTTGCAAATGACCAATACATTTCGTTCGCAGCCTATGAGCTGTACAAACCCAGCAACCAACCGAGACTAGACCTGTCCCTCGATTTGCGCGAACCATTTACAAACACTCAGGACGTTCTGGTTTGATATGAGCAGGGGTCGGGGTCTCCCCCTCCGTTTTTTGACTTGTAGATGCGGTTAAAGGAGCTGGGCTGTCCTCTATCGGGGTCTTGCTGCTCGATTCGCCAACTGGCCATTCGTGCTGTACAGTGGTGGTGGTGGTGGTGGCGGCGGCGGACCAAATGTGACTCATATCTGCGGATGCTGCCGATGGCAGTGCGTCGCTTGTTGATTTGGATGTACTCTGTTCAGTCGACGCGGTAGCATTTCCGGAGGCGGAATTCGAACGGCTTGTATTACGCTTGGATTTCTTTCGAGGTGCAGAGGTCTTGAATTGGTCGGTTTGCGGCTGCTTTTCTTTCCGACTTGCCTTCCTCTTTTTTTCTTGGCTGGGAATGTACATGGTGTCGAGGTCACTATCGTCCGTAGGCGTGTCGATATCGCTATCGGTGTACTGGGACTCTCCTTCGGAGCTGTCCAGGAACTCCATGTCGCTGGCATCCGACGACCACTCATCGTCCATACTGGGTGGCGGCGGCAGGCCCATGGATGCGGTGGTAACGTGGGCATGGAGCGCTTCCGTATGCTCACGTTGATCGAGGGGATCCCCTTGGTGCGGAAGCCGAGCCCCGGCTCTCTGATGCGCCAGATACTTTGACAGCGTTTGGAGAAGAAAGCGCACGTTTTTGATCTCGACGGGTATGCCTCGTTTGATCATTTGCCGGTCTTCGCGTGTGACGTTGTTAATGTCGACTAATCTCTCCGCCAGAGACCATAAGTGACACAGGAGTTGCTCAACACCGTTGAGCTCCCGGTCGCTGAGGGCCAGATTGTCTGGAATCAAAGCGTGACGTCAGTATCTCTGTGAACAGCGGAGTTGCCTGGCTGGATGAGTGGTCTCATGGTACCGCCTCAAGGTTGTAGGGACCGCGTTCATGTACATACTCTTGAGGGCCTTCAGATAGCCTCTTGCCGCATACCACTGCATGGCTTCATAAAATGGATACCTGTCACAGAATAACTATACTTCAGATCCATCCTCAGCGTGTCAAGGCTCGATAAAGGGGTGGCCTATCGGATTTCCAGATGAAGCCGACTGCCTCCCTGTGATGATGCGATCCCGCAGATCCAAATGGCAGCCAGATTATGCCCATACCTAAATTTGTGCGGTACATTTGTCTCGATTTCTATTCGAGAGATCGAGAGCTGACGAGCTATGTCCAGGCCATGGAGAAAATTGCCTCCGATCACAATGGCATCTTTGGGAGTATACACAGCGTGTATCTGGAAAGCGATTGCATCAGGAGATTTCAATGCACAACTGCGTGGTGCTTGAAAGACTACTACCTCGACATTCCGGCTACATATGCCAGCCGTCCCCCTGCCGCCGATGCATCCACTTGGCTTATTTGTGGGGTTAAAGTGCGAGACCTACCCAGCCGGCCGGAATCATCATCGTGTTTCCAGCACGCAAATGAACCCTGACGCACTCGTCGACCTGGTCCCCAAGAAAAACGTCCGACTGGTCCGACGATGTCGACCATGCAGAGTATTTTTCGAGATTTTCGGGCGTGGGCTCGATAAAATAGAACACCTTTTCGCCAGAAAGCAGGTGATAGAACACGCTGGTGCCTCCAAAGTCGATGTGGAAATCGGTATAGCTATCCTTGACGCCCATCAGGCAGTACAACTGGACCTTGGGGTACTCGCCCGCTGCACGCCTCGAAGCCGGCCAAAATCGATCAAGCCAGTCCAGATCACCAACTATTCGAGGTCGCTTGACCAACTTGGCCAGTGGTGTATCGCTGAACTCGAGGCTGATGACCTGTTTCCAACATGCGCAACAACACGGTTGTTAGCTCGACGGCCGGCTGAAGTTTGGGGGAAAACAGCCGGCAACCAGCATCATGTCATTGTGGGACCCAAGGCACAGACAGATCAACCACATCCAGCAAATGAATCTCCGATAGACAGACGCCCCGGAGGAGGGAATTCAAGCCGAGAGTCACAACATACGTTCAGAATCTGACGACGCTGCCTGGGGGGTTGCTCAAAGTAGGCTGCCCATTTGTCAAGGGTCATCGTGCGTGTTGACTGTGTCGCTACCTCGATGACTTCGACAATCCGTGTGAGCCCGCACACGTTTGCAATTTCGCGGACCTGGTTTGTCAAGGCCGATTGAGTTGCATAATCGCTTCTGCTTCAAGGGCGATGCGGATCACATCACTGGCGATGAAAATGGGCGTGGGTCTTTGCGTTTCGCTCACCGACCGTTATACTAGCGGATGGCATCGTCATCCCAAGCCCCTCTGGCGTGGGTATGATCACTGGATAGCGCAGCCCGTTGGTACAGCACCAGTCGGCCGTCAGATCACGACCCTTGATCTTTTGGAATTTCGATTCGACAAACACGCGAGATTCAAGCACTTTGGTGAACTTGAGCTGGTCATTTGGAACCGAGGGCAGATCGGAATACGAGTAGTTCACATCCGATCTTGCACGGGTGGATTTGCGAATAACTAGCAACGTATCGATAACGAATATGATCGAGAGAAGCATGAAATTAGCACGGAGGGCCCTTTATCCCCACCGGACGACCTGGATAGCCGAATCGCACAAGCGCACCAGAGACGCAACGATATGCCAGCGAACTCGGCTGCGACAACGCCAAGCGATTCCTGATCAGTCCAGCCACATACCTCGCTCGGGTGTGGCAGCTCGCTGCGTGGCCGCGACTATCTGCATGCAAACAAGACACATCGACAAAAGCCAACGTCAGTGTGTCGCATTGGCACGCTCCCCAGACGACAAAGCTGCTCAGGAGTTTGACCCATCTTGACAGCCACGCGCAAGGGCCTGCACGGGCTCCGAGGGCAACGAGCCAGAAAGGCGAGCGTCAAGGCAGTCCGCAAGCAGGATCAATTTTGGCATCGACTTGCATTGTCGCGGCCGTCATGGATATTCGGTTGGGATGCCGATGTATCTGCGGGTCCAGACATGGGTGTTGATGGTTGCTGGTGTCGTGCTTGCCTCCTCGATCCGCGGTGGGTGCTTGGGCTCGAAGGTTGGTGCGACGCACTGTGCGCAGCGCTTCATATAACCGCATATGGATATGTAGATACTTTTTTCTTTGCGGGCGCCGGTTTTGGTTGGGCCGGTTGCGCTGCCGAGCCGTCGACAGACAACACCCAAGACGACCAGTGCTGCAGCGCCGTGCCATCCCGATCGCACTCTGACCGACACAGGCACAGGCACAGACACTCGAGTCTCGATTCGCCATGGGACGACGACGGGCACGGTTCAACGAGCGAGCCCGTTCATCTTCGCACACAACGAAATATGCTCTCCCACACCCGAGTGCCCGAGACAAGTCCGCCGAGGCACCAGAAAGGACAAAAGCTGCTGCTCATCTGGCTTCAGCCGATGCAGCTCATCCTCAGCCCGCAAGCGAAGCCATTCAGATCGACTCGGCGCTCCAGTCTTCCGATGGCTACGTCGCGTATGGTTTGTCGCAGCATTGCCCAATCGACTGCATCTTGCTTGGAAGCTGCGTGGTGTGCGCAAGCGCTTGGATTTCCAAGCAAGCGATCTTGACCTGAAGGCAAGGCAATTGATCAGCGCCTCCTCCTGATGTAGCACGGACTCGGCAAACCCATTGATTCTGCCGGCCTCCAAGTCAACAGAAAGCGGCACCGCACACGGCACTCTCGCTGCCCTGCCCGAGGTTTGTGGATTCTCCCTGAGATTCTGGGGTGCTGTTGCCCTTGGTTCGCAGCCCCAACCGTCGTTTGACAATGCTCAACTGCTCGGCTGACCCTAGGCACCGACTGGAAAAATGACATCAAAGAAGCGGAAGCGACTGGAGAAATACATTGTAAGATTCAGCGTCTCTTGCACACAGCTGCGGCTGTCGTTTGTCCGTGGCCCGGTATCTGCCATGCGATATTCAGCTTCGTCTGCGACAGACGAAAGGGCGCCAATACACACAGGCATTAACAAGACTGGCCTGTCCGTGCGTTGGTCGTTCCCTACTGCTTTCGGTGGATGCGGATGCTGACTTGCTCTGCCCCACTCGCCGACTTGAATCCCGCAGGAGAAGCATCTCAAGAAAGAAGAGCGAGCCAAGCTTTTGGAGAAGCTCCGCAATCAAACCTTCAGCTCCAGCTTGCTCAAGTCGAGTGCCAACATTGGAAACATGGTGCGTCTTTGAGGCGGTGTTGATCTTGCTGACCACCGTGGCGACCACAGCGCCCCAGGCCGAAAGCGCAGAGGCGGCAAAGCGGCCTCCAGACTAGCCCGCCCAAAGCTGATGTATGCTCATCCCCATCGTCTGCTCTAGAAACTCACCGCACGCCAACAGTTGCGGATGGCCCTGGACGCGGAGCGAGCCGGAATAACGCTCGACCCAACAGAGTACGGCTCACGGCTCTATGTCGAGCACGAGATTGCCGAATCGGACGAGCAGTCATCCAACATGACAACTGGACCAAAGCGAGCCAAAACAGATCAAACCACGGACTCAGAATCAGATGGCGATCAAGATTCGGATGCAGAAATGGCGCTGGATTTTACGCCTCGGCCAGACAACTCGGAGCGAGGCGTCCAGGTGGTCGAGGCACAAGGCTATGCCGGAAGCGCGCCGAAAGACTTGCTTGTCAAGACCGATGCGGCATTAAAGCCTGCATTTGGTGGCGCCTTGAAGCGACCCTTGGTCTTCAAGCCACTGCCGACGACACAGCGCTCGAAAGCTGTCTCGCAAAAGCCTGGGGTCAAACGCACGGCCCTGAACGGAGCCGACAGTGGCAGCGACAGCGACAGCGACGGTCATGTCGAGCCCAATTCCTCCACTGTGGAGAATGGGAACAAAACAGCAACGTCTCACAAAGGCCAAGGCGTCACTGCATCCAATCTATCATCTCTACCTGTCGTGCCTGAACAGGTCGCCAAAGCGATCCGTGCAGCATCGACTCTTGAAAAATCCTACCCGGCCCCCTCGAAATCTGTAAAATCCTCTCGGCCGAGCTTCTTTGTGTCCATCGATCGTCCCGAGGCTGTGCAGATTGCCCGTGTCAGTCTCCCGGTCGTCGGAGAAGAACAAGCTATCATGGAGTCCATCTACGAGAACGACGTAACTATCCTCTGCGGCGAGACAGGTTCAGGAAAAACAACACAAGTTCCACAGTTCCTATATGAGGCCGGCTTCGGAGATCCCAAGCATCCCAAGTTCAAGGGTATGATCGGCATAACCCAGCCGCGACGTGTTGCTGCCGTATCGATGGCCAGCCGTGTTGGCGAAGAAATGTCGCTCACCGGCGGCCAGGTTGCATATCAGATCCGTTACGACTCAACCACTGTCAAGCCTTCAACGAGAATCAAGTTCATGACGGACGGCGTTTTGCTGCGCGAGCTGAGCGGGGCCCTGGGCATCCACAGTGAAGGCTCAAGTGCCTCGGAGCGCGGACCCTCCGGTGACTTGCTGCTGAAGAAGTACTCATGCATCATTATCGACGAAGCTCACGAGCGAACCGTTGGAACAGACGTCTTGATTGGATGGCTTACCCGAATTGTGTCCATCCGGAATTCGGGCAAGATCAAGGGAGTGGACCCGCTCAAGCTCGTGATTATGAGTGCCACGCTGCGTGTCGAAGATTTTACCGAAAATAAGGGTCTATTCCCTGGCCCTTCCAAACCCCCGGTCATCAAGGTCGACGGACGGCAGTACAAGGTAACTGTGCACTACAACAAGAAGACTCCAGAGCTGGACTATGTCAGCGAAGCGTACAAGAAGGTATGCAAGATCCACACGAAGCTCCCAAAGGGCGGTGTGCTCGTCTTTCTAACCGGCCAGCGAGAAGTCATGTCGCTGGTGACGAAATTGCGCGACCGCTTCCCTCAGAAAGATTTGCGGACGGACTCGGCCCTTGAAGGGACCAAGATGTCTGAAAAGGGGGAGGGCAGCGGAAACGGAATGATGGACGAAGTCGAGGAAGCCGATCTCGATGCAACCGATCTCGCCAACGATGACTTTGTCTACGACAGCGACGATGGAAGCGACGATGAAGAAAGCGATGTCGAGGTTCTCCCCGGCGAAGACGGCGAAGACGACGCAGACGACGCAGCTAATGATGCTAGAGACGAAAAAGGTCTGTCTTATGCAGACTTTGTCAGAAATACGCCGTACTAATGCACGAGCGAGCTCTGCAGTGGAGGAGCTTGATGATCCTATAGCCACGCTATATATCGGCTGCGACGTATCGCGGGCCTGGAGAATCTGATCACTTCCCGCGCTCACATGTTGCTCTCCACGTCGCTGCAGTCGAGGCGCCCCTCCATGTGCTGCCGCTATATTCGCTGCTCTCCACCAAGGCACAGATGATGGTGTTTGAGCCGCCTCCAGAAGGTGCACGGCTGGTTGTGGTTGCCACAAACGTTGCGGAAACATCGCTTACTATTCCGAACATGCGATATGTCGTTGACTGCGGCAAGGTCAAAGAAGTAGGCGTCACTATCTCTCGCCTGTGATGATAGCGCTGGTGACCCAGCACCTTGTAGCGTTGCTCTGTTAGCGCCGCACACAGCCATGCAGCCATCGACTCTGACATTTCACTTGGTCATTCCTCATGATTTGCGATGCAGAGACGATACGATATACATACTGGTGTTCAAACGTTCCAGATTCACTGGACCTCACAGGCCTCGGCTGACCAGCGTGCTGGTCGTGCTGGCCGTGTAGGTCCTGGTCACTGCTACAGACTCTTCAGCTCCGCCGTGTTTGCCAACTACTTTGAGAAGTTTACCAAGCCGGAAATCTTGAGGATACCAATTGAAGATGTGATCTTGCAGATGAAGGCCATGGGCATCCAAAACGTCGTCAACTTTCCTTTCCCGACAATACCGTCGCGCGACCAGCTCAAACGCAGCGAAAATGTAGGGCAGCCGCATTCTGTTTTCCCAAACAAGCAAAGACTCTCGGGCATTGTCGTCGGTGTGATGACTCGACCCTGCCCCACTGTTGGACTGGAATTTGCAGTGCATTTGTCTCGCGTCTAGATAAGGAGAGCAAAGGGGGTGCCGCATATATGGCTCGCGCGCGATAAATAACTCCATCGTTACTCTGAAGCTTTTGACGCATCTGGGCATACTGGAAGTATCGGGGGCCGTCTCTAGGATCACCGAACTTGGTAAGGTCGCGTCTCGGTTCCCTGTTTCGCCAAGATATGCAAAAATGTAAGATGGCTCGCTGTGATGGCCTGCGACTGGTATACTCGTGCGACAAGCGCGAGCGCCGATCGAGTTGCTGTTGATATTGCATACGAATGCCAATCTCCGCCTCAAGACGGCGTTTTCTCACCATGCTATTTTCGGGAACTTGCAGGATTGTTGTGGCTGCACAACAGAAAGACCCGGCGATTCTTGGATTTGTTATCGCTATCGTGTCGGGCCTTTCTGTTGGCGATCCATTCGTAATGGATGACGAGATCCTGAAAGAAATCGAAGACGCCGCCGATACCGACGAAGGAGACGAAAAGTCGCGCAAGTCATCAAAGCGAGCCGAGTGGTTCCGGGCCAGACACATGTTTGAGGGGGCCGCTCCGACGTCAGATATACTTCGACTCCTCGCCGCCTTTGGCGCGTACTCGTGTGAGGCACGCAAGTCCCAGCATGCAGCGCACCAGTTTTGTCAAGACTACTTCCTTCGCCCCAAAGCCATGGAGGAAATGCTGAAACTGCAGTCGCAGCTCCGCAACATTGTCAAGGACACGCTTACGGAAGCCGAACTCTATCCTGCAGCCATAGCCATGGAGCGCCTTGGCAAATTGACGCCACCGACTGCAAAACAAGGAGTGCTTGTCCGACAAATCCTGTTGGTGGCATTCCCAGACCATGTTGCGCGCCTAGACGAGAGCTACCGCGGCCCCAAAGATGCCTCTCCTGTTTACCAGACAATGTGGGCGGAAAAGGATGAAATTTTTGTCATCCATCCAAGCAGCTGCCTGCACAACGAACGGCCTGCTCCAAAGTGGATCGTCTACGGCGAGATCGTCGGCAAAGAAGAGCGAGTCAGCGCCGATACCAGTGGCTTGGTTGGCGTACGAGGCGCGCTCAGCATGGATGGAACCAAGGTCGGAAACGACGGCAGTCTCGTCGCGCAGTTTGGAGCGGTGCCTTCTGGCTCGCGGAAGAAAATCTGGATCAAATCCGTCACGTCGGTTGCAGAGAACTGGATTGCAGGGATGATGCCCGCGTCGTTGTGCAGCACAGGGCGAATCCTTGATGATCCAGAGCCTAGATACAACCCCAAGAAGGATAGCATTGCCGGATTCGCCATTCCTACGCTTGGCCCGAAACTGTGGATGCTGCCGACCCGGGAGATCGATTTGCCGGAAGGGATGCTGAAATATGCCTATTTTGCCAAAGCTTTACTCGAAGGGGTCCTTGACTTTGAGCGCAACTCCAGAGATTGCTTCAAAATTCTGGAGGTATGAATCGCGCACGGGGTTGCATCCTGCCACACTGGCCGCGACGCTCGTTCGCGCTTTCCAGAGACTTGGGTATATGCGGCGGAGAGCAGACGGCAAAATGGGATCCCGGACGAATACACGCCCGAGGAACGCCATCAAGTCGGTATGGCAACTCTCGATAGCTGCAACATAAGCTGACTCGCGCCCACTATCTTAGCCGTTCCTGACGTCAAGGCCAGCAACGATCACCAAGTCATGGTCCAAATCGAGTGGCAAGGTTCGACAGCTCCTTGAGACGCTCGCAGGCTCCAAGGTTGTATCCAAAGCGACTTTGATTAGGAAATGGTAGGTTTGCGGACCGTCGCTGTGACGATCACTGCAATCCCGGCATGGCTCTCAAAGGGCGCAGTCAAAGCAGAGCAGCGGAGGAGTTCTCGATGCTGACGGCGTTGTTGCTTTTAGGAAAACCACCCCAAAGTTCATGCTCGATTCATTCCTGTTGTGGACGCCAGCGGATGCCCACAACCTGCTCAGATCCGAGTGGCCACCTGTTAGGTTTGTGGGCGACACTTGCAAGGTCAACCAAGTGCTTGGAACCAAACTCGGCTCGCTCCTGGCCGGAGGGCTGTCCAGAGCCGGCGGCACCACTACTGCCACCACCAACCCAGGCAGCGACTACGACAGCGATTACTGAGTCCACGGCATTTACGGATCAGATCGCGGCGTACCGACCATCGTCACAAGTCGCTACAATCTGGATCTTGAATACACAGGTGTTCAGCCAGTTCATCCGTCACAGGCTACAATCGCCTTTGTCCACTGACCTCTGCACATGGGGCGCTTCAGCAGATTCATCACCACCCGAAGCAACAATTCCCTTCATCTCAGAGCAGAGGCGTGGGCGTCTGTGGGTCACCATCCATGATGGCAGCAATGATGAGGCAATGGCGAGGCGCCGCTTTGGCTACCCAGGACCCTGGTCTTTTGTTATTCAGTAATTCTTGCGAGCTTAGATGCGAGAGTACACGACCAAACCATAGCTCGGGAAAAGACCGCTCATCCTTGTCACAAACGCCGAAAGGGTGCCCAGGCGATTTTGCGGATCCAGCAGGAAATCGGTCGTGGGCTTGATCCATCCATGCACACGCTCGTATTCTCGGTTCTTGGAGAGCGCATCGAACGTCTCGATCATCCGAAGTTGCGGTTCACTAAAGGTCTCTACAGAGTCGCCGTCATCGTGGCGGAAGAGTCGCGTGGCAATGAATGTGGAGAGAGCCTTTGAGAAGAAACGGAACTCGATCGACAATCTGGATTTGGGACCGAAGCCGAGCGTTGCCCACAAGCCTTGGCTGGCGCGATCTTCACTCCAGCCAAGCATCACATCGGCAACACTGACGAGCTGCGACCGCAGCCGGGAGTGGTTCTCCGGTACAGTCATGGACGAAAGCTCCAGCGTCAGGATGTCGACAAATAGCTGAACGACAAGCAGCATCTTTCCGTCAGCTGCCGGATCGTCGACCGCCTCCATTTTGATCGCCGCAATCCAGTTGCCGATTTGCTCGCCAATGATGATCTTGAGGTCGATGTTGTCACCACACTGCTTGAGCTTCTGAAGGGCGTATGCATAGAGCGTGAGCACAAGCGCATGGCTCAGGCAGTACCGCACAAACAGATCCTCGTCAATCTCTGGGACGACCAGTGCGGCCATAATTGTGTCCCACTCGTGGGAGCTACCGTAGAGCGATAAGTGGCGTTCGATACTTGATTCCACGAAGAGCGACAGGTGCTCGGCCGAGGCAAGATGGTGGCATGAAACAGAAATCATGATGTTTGCATGGTAGGTTTGCTTGCCGGCCATGATAAATCCCTTCCAGACCTGCATGAACGCACTGCTGCCACGGTGGGTGTCGTTGAGCAAGCGACAAACCGCTGCCGTGAAGTGACTAACGGCAAAGCCTTGCGCTTCAGAGCCACAGAGAATGTGACCATCCTCGATGAGGACAGCGAGTTCCACAATGATCGCGGCGATTTGCGTGTCCGAAAAGTTTGCAATCCGGACTTCTTGCGCCTCACTCTGTATCTGCCGAGTCAGAAGCCCCATGACATATTCGACATAGAGGCAGAGTCGCTCGTGACTGTCGGTAAAAGTGTCGGTATCGTTCGTGCGAGCTCTCCATCCGGCCATGTATCGCAGCACCAAGAGGGTCATCGACAGCGCGGAAGCAGTCGTGGAGGTGGAGCTTTCGAGGGCACAGCCCCAGCTTGGTGACAGCAGCGCGATGACTTGGCCCATTTTGAGGGCGTCGAAGCCGGTCCGCCAGTCGAAATCTTCGAGGAATCGTGCTTTCATGGTGCTGTAAAACTGCTCGCGGTCGCTGGTGCAGACATAGACATCCTCGCTATCCTTGATTAGACTGAGAGCAAGCGGGACGAAGTGCGGCAGATGGTTTGGTTCGGGTCCAACTTGGCTCATTTGCTCGCCCATGATCCAGATGCTTTCCTGCATCATCTTCGAGACTAGACGCTGGATTTCAACGGTGAGCTTGCCAGAGGCGCTCCAGCGGCTGGCTTGCATCACGACACTATCGTCGAAGTGGAATCGCGTCCAAGCTCGCCGCAATAGTTGTTCAACAAACTCGTGTGTGAGAATCGCGGGCACACTGGACTCGATCAGGGCCCCGAAAAATCTCCACAAATAGACGTCAGCCGGAAAATGGAGCTTCCCCCGGCGACAAATGCTCTCTGTCGTCGCGATCCAGAAGGAAATGACCCTCTGGACAACCGCAGCTTCTTGGTGTGGCGGCGGCTCTGGTTGATAGATAAGCCCCTTCTCCCGGGTCGAGCACAAGCCTATCCACGGAAGGAGCATTGCCTCAACGGCATCCAGGAGCTGTTCAAGGTCGGTATTGGAAGCCTGAGCAAACAATAGATCCGACGACAGCAGGGCGCCGATAAACTCCAATATCGGCTCGACCGTGTCCAGGGTGAGATTTGCGAGGCATTCTCGTTGGCTCACAAACTCTTCCTCGAGACATCTGAGGAAGTTGAGGAGCCAAGCACCGGAGAGCTGCACTCGCATGCCCGGAGGTGTTTTCGGTGCAGATTTTTTTTGACCTTTGGCCTCTTGTACAATGTCCTTGAGAACATCGAGGACCTCGGTGCTCAAGTTGGATTTGATAATGTGGTGGAGGGCCAGGACGATTGCGTCGCTTGCACTGACGTCGAATTCGCTGACCAGCAGATCTTTGAGCAGCTGCGTGTGTTGTCGATGCAGCTCCGAGTTTTTGATGTGTCCGGCAGTACTGATTTGATTCGGCGGTATCTGGACAGATGGATGTGTGAGTCCAGGAGCGGTTGACATAGAGCCGATGTATCGTTGGAGAAGGTTGACAGCAAAAGTTGGCACGATTTGAGCAGGCATGGCAGACTCGGCTGGCGGGGGGACCTGATGCGTCGCTGTCCCTTGAATCGTTGTTCGCTGAGGAGGATTTGCGGGATACTCCAGCCGGAGTGACTCAACCAGCGACTGAAGGAAGCGCCCGATATCCTCGGCGGACGGTGGAGGCTCAAGCGCCAGCCAGTCCTTGATCACAAAGCGAGCGAGTACTGCGCGGTTTGGAGAACTTTGGCCTGGGGCTTCCTCGTGTGCCATCAAAGCGGCATACATTTCGACAAACTTGGCAGCCGAAATGGCTGGGTTAAAGATCGAGGCAAGCAACTCGACGTTTGTTCCTCCGAGAATGATGGCAAATAGATGTTCGGTCTCCTCGGCGGAGTTCCTGATGTACCTCTGGCCGAGCGACGCAACAGCTATTTCAAGAATGCGACGAGCCGGAGGATAGATCTGTGCCATCTCTTGATCCAAGAGCTCCAGGACCGCGTAGAAGATCGCAATCGCAGCAGAATGGACTCGTGTTTCTGCTGACTTGTCACCGGCACGATTGAGCCAATCGACTGCGCGGAGGACTTTGAGACACATGACACAAAGCGCTGGGTCGATGAACGGTTCGACATTGACGAAGCTTTCCGAGTGTGCTCGGTTTTCTTTGAGGAAACGGCGTACGTCGGCGATCAAACGGACTTCTTGGTACCTGTACTCGAATGTAATCGCGCGGCTGCACTTGGGACTGCACTTCTTCTCGACGCGGCCGGATTTTGTTTCGTTGATGTACAGCCTGGGAAGCTGCGACATATAATCCCTATGGAAATGAACCACGACACAAATCAGTACTGTTGATTGCCCCAGGCCCAGCGATAAGATTCTTTGAAATGGTGCAACAACGTGGAGGCTCGCGAATATTGCAGTGTTTGCCAGCCATTCGAGACCGGGGCCGTACGTGTCGTAGACAACGCACGACCGCACCAGTATCGATTTGCTCAACCTCGAGCATCCACGGACCTGTCAACCTGGGCATGGCTTTCGACGAACACGTGGAAGGCCCTTGCCTTGGCAGTCAGGGTCTTGGTGTCGACCCGGAAGATCGTCTCGATAGCTGGAATGTCGAGCTTGCTGAGGGTGGGGACGAGCGGGGGTCGTGAGACATATACTGGCGACGGCTGGGGCTGGCTCTGAACAGCCCGGGCCTCGTCGTCCGGCGCAGATTGGGACCGCTCCCTGATGGATTCGAATGAGGTGACACGGTGGGTGACCCTGGGAGAGAAGAGTCTGGACTGAACCAAGGCCTTGAGGTGGGATTGCAAGTGCCCTGTGGGAACCAAGTCGGACCATAGATATTGGTCGGACTGCAAGGCGTTGCCTTCCAGAACGTCGTTGAGTCTTTCGGGAAAGTACCGATCAGAGAGATGCTCCAGCGCAATGCTAACAGTCACCAGCCGACTGTCGCGTATCCACAGACACATGGCGTTGTAGAGCTTCGATAATAGCGTTGAGTAGTAGTCCAGACCGTCTCGGTCGTCAAGGGCTCCGGCGGGCTCACGCTTGATGATCTTGTCGGAGTGATACTGGGAGCACCTTGCCAGCCTCGTCTCCGCTCGATCGAGCAGATCTTTGCGGTCAACAAGAAACCTAAATCCGAATCTTGTGCCATAAACCAGAGCATCGACAATCAAGACCAGGTCCCACATCTGTCCAAGCTGACTCAAGCGACCCGAACAAAGGGCGGGCTTGGATCTGGACCGCAGCGCAGATATTCAACGGAGCCTATCTTACCGTGCATTCATCTGATTTGTGGGCGCCGTGCTCTTTTGGAAGTACAGTGAAAAGAAAACCTGGAAGAAAGTGCCATGTGAATCACTAATACGTCTGCTGCTGCGGCCAGCGACTCGGTATGCCGATAGCACACGCCACGCTGCATGGCATGCTTACCTGCCAATAGAGCGGAGTGAGCGGATGCTCCATAGGGGCCTCCAGGGCCGAATCGATCCACTTGAAGATCAAGAAGCCTGAGAGTGGCCTCTTGAGGGCAAGATTGCTGATGGCGCTCGAAATAGGGATCTGGATATCGCGGGACAAGAGTTGTCCAAGCTGCTCACGCGCGGGAGCTTCATGCAGCGTTTCGACCATGAGAGCCTGGAAAGAGAGCCACATGCAGTCACGGTCGATACCGCTGGGGCTACCAGTCAAGCTCCATCCGCTCTTGTCAGAAAGCAAACTTGGATACGAAGCGTAGAGCGACTCGACTGCAGCCGAGGCAAAATTGTATGCCGACCCGACGGGATTGGCAAACGAGGCCGCCGTGCTGCTGCTTTTGAGCTGAAGATGTTGCTTGACCACCCGGCCGTACTCCTCAGCTAGCATAGGCCGTACAATGCTGTCGTACCGATATGCGAAGGCTACTTCGCAGATCATGTCCAGGAAGCGGCACGAGCTGCGACTGGTATACCACTCTTGATCAGCAAAGACCGCCATGACCCAGACGTAAACACATCGAAGAGTTGTTTCGGCATCTCCAAAAAAGCTATCGACCCCTGGAGGAATCAAGATCCCGAAATGTTGGGTAAGCAGCTTGTAGACGTCGGCATCAAAGTCGGTCAGTGCCTCAGCAGGTATCAGCGGATACCGCGTCGTTTCTCGTGGGGCTTTGAGTTCTAAGCGCTGACGGAAGAAGCCCTGGGTACGGCTGGTGCCACCAAAGAACCGAATAAAGGATTCGTCTGTCGTGATACTGGGCCCGTGGGTGGAATAAAACGTATCGAACAGACAATTCACCACATCAACAACAGCTTCGGGGCGGCCGTGTTCGACAACGAGGTCGAGTAAGGGCCATCCTTCTCGCCGAAACTCGTCGTAGTGATGCCCAAGCTCGGAGATCATGAGGACGATGTAAGCGGCAAGCGAGTTGGTTTTCATGGCGCCGCGAAGAGTTGCTAACGAGGGCGAGTTGAGAGGCTCAAATGGCCGCTCGCCTGGTGCCACAGACTCCAGAGCATATGTGCTGTGCGATATGGGCTTCTGGTAGATCTTGAGCCTTTGAATCGTTTCCCTGCATCCAGGCGGAAATCACAGGAAATGGAAACGTGAGTTACGAACAGTGGTATCAAAAGCAGCTTGGTAAATGAAAATAGGAATGGTATGGATGGAGCTGCGAGTGGGCTTGCGTTTTCGTGCCACAATTCTGCTCGTAATGGACCGTATGGTTCATAAAATAGGGGCTACGATGCGGTATCACCGAGGACAACGTCCAAAGGAACGAGCAATGCAGCTTCCATGGGCTTGAATACCAAGGGATTGCGTTTGATAAGCTGTGGCCCGAAGCTCCTCACAACCCTAACGACTCACCAGCACCATGCCACAAAGTCGATCGCACGTCCAGGAATCAGTTGTGCCAGTGCGGACGGAATAGGCGCAAAGGTGCTGACGGTGGATGCGACCGTTGTCGCCACCACAGTCGTGGCCGAAATCAGCCCACTCTTCGAAGCTTTCATACTCTCATGGTCGAGGCATAGGTTTCCTATCGCCAAAGCAACATGCCGGTGGCAGGATCGAGGGATAGCAAGCTGCACATCGGCAGGGGATCCTCGAGACTCTTCCCAGTCTAGGTGGTCGAGGCAGTGCCGAGCTATATCGAACTTGATACCTCCGACTGGGTCCTTGAGCATCTCGCAGAGAATTTCGACTTCAAGGAGTGAGGGCTTCCAGAGATGCACTGGTAGCCGCCGGAATAGAACCAAACTGTCGCAGCCGAGTTCCATGGGATCGCTCCGAGTCCACTGCAGGATGGCGGATATATGGACCGGGAATACAGTGCATATTCGTGCCAATAAATCCAGCGAATATTCCACTAGGTCATCAGGAAAGTGACTCTGGCAGAGCAGGCGATATATCAAAAAGACGGCAACGCTGGACAGCTCTCGGAAGGACACCTCGAGTCCAGGCACAGCTGCCAAGGACCGCTCCTCTGTCGAGCTCAAGGGTGTCAAGACAATGTTGGTTATGACAGCCAGGAGGGAGCAAGCTTCGTTGATGTTGTCGAGGATTTTGGAGCTGATGGCAAGGCTATCGATGTCGGTATCTCTAAGGATCGCGAAGAGATCCTCTTTGGATTTGTGAGTGAGCTTGCCCCCCGAGAACAACGTCCCATCGACAATTCCAGAGATCAGAACCCACTTGGCTTGAGCAGAAACGTAGTCAAATGACAGGCTCGACAAATTTTGCCAGACTCCTGTTCCGGCAGCGCTGAGCAAATGGCAAGCAGCGCGGGAAAAGAACCCATCGACTTCCGACTGGACGCTGGACACATATTCGGGGCCGACCAGGCTGAGCGTGTGAAGGAATGGGGCCGCGTTGAGGGCTTTCTCCGAGGAACAAAATGTGTCGGAAATGGCCTTGCCGAGAATGTGGGTTGACTGTGCGATGATTTGACCGAGCGTCTGGACCATCTTCGGAAACCGCCGGTATGGAAAGATCTGAAACCCGCGGGTGAGGATGATCATGTAGCGATTCGAGACAGCAAAGAGACGCATCAGGTGAGAGCTCGCCGAGGGCAAGTTCGCATCGACATCGGAGAGATAGCGGCCGAGACAGGTCTGCACAAAAACCGAATAGAACTCGCAAATCTTGAACTGATGGAGGAGCGAGAGATAGTCGTCTTCGGAGAGATTGGTGACAAGAAACCGCGGAGCATCCGGGTCGTATTCACTCTGGATGACTACTACCCAGTCGGATTCTTCGAGTTTCTTGAGTTTCTGGATAAACTGGAACTCCTCCAATTCGTGTGTCTGCCGCTGCTCCTCGAGCTCCTCCACGGGGCCCAGGAACCCATAGAGCGTTGCAAGGTAGTTATCCCAATAATCGTCGATCCAGGGGGTGGGAATGTGCCATTGGATGAAGCCGGCGCCCCACTGCCCAACGCCCTTGCAGCGGAGGGCGTGAAGCAGCAGGAATCGGTGATCGATCGGGCGGGCGACCCGTAGCAACGCACCGACAATGTGGGTGATCCATCCGCGCACGTCTTTCAGAAACGTGGAGTAATTGGCACGAGATTCGTCGTCGGGCTGTGGACTGGCGAGGGCAGTGGGGACATGCTTGTTGGCAGCATGACTGCCAAGATGCGCAGCGTGCATTCGCACTTCAAAATCAAAGAGGACGTCGAGGTAGTGCTTCAAAGTGCCTACTTGCTCGTCGAATGCTTCTGTTGACACGTCACCCAGACCTCCTCGAGATCCCTTGTCCAGATTCGAGTCCATCGACGCTGTCGCTGACGAGCCATCGCCAACAAGCGAAAACAGCGGGCTTTCGGTCAGAAATTCGTCAATGAAATTCTGGATCCAGAGGCGAGACAATTTGGCATCAAAGCACACGCGTATACAGTTGCTGTGGATTTCCTGCCGGAGGCTGTCAAGTGTGTCCTGGAGCTGGGTGGCGGCAGTGTCGCTGAAGATAGCAACCTCGGAGGTGAAGTTGTGCATGAGCTTGACGCCGTCGACGCAAACTCGCTCGATGCCCTCCGAATGCTTCTTGAGGCTCCAGATGCGTGAGCTAGTGCTGTTTGCTGTGTCATTCAGTGCCTTGATCTGGATCATGCTCTTCTGTGACTCTACAGAAGCTCGCTCGTACTGACACAAATGTTCGTAAAACTCATCCGCGGGGAGGTTTGCCCGTTGAGCGCGGAAGTGGTCCACCAGCGCTTGGTGCTGTCGGAGTGGCTCGTTAATATAGAGTTTGTTGAGTACATCTTCAGCAACAGGCTCGAGGTAGTCTTTGAAGATATCTGCATTTTCGAGGCTGACTCGCTCGCGATGCGTCTGGCTGTACTGTGCAAAGTCGACCTCATAGTCGTCTTCAAAGAGCTGCGGGGCCGAAGGATACTGATGGGCCGAGACAAAGACATTGTCGTGTGCAAAGGGAGCGTCATCCACGATGGCCCAGGCGGAGTGGTCGTTCTCGGTATCTCCGTCACAGACTATGAAATCAAGCGGGATAGACGATGGCACACGGCTCGTGGTGATGAGCAACATCAAATTTTGTCTTGCACAGCAAGGAGGCCACCTATCGCTCTACATTCTCATTCAAATAGAGCGTCATTGGGGGGGGGTTGAGAGATGGGCAAGGATTGATCTTACCGGCACGCAGGTTCAGTTGCTCGATTTCGGGCAAAGTCGAAAGGGGGTAGCTTTGAAGAACATACGGACTGGACTCCAGTTGCGGGGCTGACGGTGCGGATGGAGCTGTGGACTCATGGAACTGTTCGGGAAGCCCGCCGGCCACTGCTTCACCGAGAGCAGGATACAGCTGTGGCTCGGGACGGCCGGGCTCCATGCGGGGGATATGAGAGGGCCCAGCCAGCTCACGCAGCGACGAAAAGTCGACATGCATCTCGGGAGACTGCAAAAGAATGCTCTGGGTGGTTGTCTGGGGGTGCTGCTTGCCATCCGAGGACGAGGCAAAGTCATCGAGCGTTGGACTGGGCAGAACTTGGATGGGGCTGGAGGTCGACGCATCGTCGGGTCGAGAATGGCGAGGCAGAGGTCGTGATTTTTTCTTGGGCTTCTTGTGGCGAACCAGCTGCTCTTCCATGATGGACAAACAATAGAGGACGCAGCGAACTTGATGGACGGGCGAGCGGAGGCAGAGGAGGCAGAGGAGGCAGAGGAGGCAGAGGCACAAGGGCCTCGGCCAATGGCAGGCATGCCGTGGCGGGGTTCGGACATCCCGTCATGTGAGAGCGAGCGACCCTGCGCCACAGGCGTCCAGCCTCCTGGGCAGTGCGACAGTGCGACGGTGTAAAAATGTGGCCTGACGCCCCAAGCCCGCTGTCGCTTGGACCGATCAATACATGCGCCGGCCGGCCGGCACAAAACTCGTCGCAAACATAGGTGGACCCGTTTAGTTTGGATGAGTTTGTATTTGCACACAGGGAGTCGGGGGCAAGTCACAATGCAATACAAGCCACAATGCAGTGCGAGCCGCGGTAGCCGAGCAGGGGAATTCTGAGCAGCCGCGAGGGGCCGGAAAAAATTGATAGTGATATCCAGCGAGTCCCCACGAATCAGCGCTGTGCTTTCTCGCTCAAGCAGACATCCATTCGTCCCAGCTCTTAACGCCTTGGGGCTTGGTCTTGGTGCCGCTCTTGACATAATCATCCAGAGCCTGTACCAAGACGACAGCGCCCTTGGTTTCGTTGACGAGGGCGACGCCAAAGTCAACAGCGCTCCGGCGTACCAGGTAATCAATGTCATCGACGTGCTCGGGTCGCTTGGCGGCCAGCGAGATCACCAACTGAATGTCGCGCTCCACAAACAGGGCCTTTGACGCTCGTCGGTCGCCAAAGACCTTGACCAAGGCGCTCTCAGGGCCGGCCACAAACGGCTCGCTAGCAATGTCCTGGGTCTTGAGCAGATCCGTGGTGGATTCTTTGTCGGTGTAGATCCGGTAGCCCATTCCAGAGAGCTTTTGGGCGACATAGTACAGCTCAGTGAGGTTGGTCAGCGCATCGATTCCAATGAGCACGCCGCTCTCGGCCTTCATCGGCAGGAGCTTGAAGTTGTTATGGTTGCTGAAGAGGCCGGTGAAGAGCGCCTCCTTGACGTCGCGGCCAAAGCAAGCCACCTCGCCGGTAGAAGCCATTTCGACACCAAGCATGGGGTCGGCTCCCGCCAACCGGGTCCATGAAAACACAGGGACCTTGACGGCCTTGTAGTTGCGCTCGACCGTCATCAGATCTTGTTTAGGGACGACACTCGAGAGCGAGGCGTCGTTGACGATGGCGCGGGTGGCAATGTCGATAAAGTTGGTGTCAAAGACCTTGGAGACGAACGGGAACGAGCGAGAGGCGCGCAGGTTGCACTCAATGACCTTGAGGGCGTGCTTGCCTGTGGCGTCGTCGCGTTGGAGAATAATTTGCATGTTGAACGGGCCTGAGATCTTGAAGGCCGCGGCGACCTTCTCGGTAATGGCCTTGCAGTCCGCCACGATCTCAGGGGTGATTCCTCGGAGGCCGATGCCGTTGTAGTCCTTGTTTTCGTGCTCGTACGTAGGAGGAAGCACCAGGGTGGCATCGCCAGAGTGCACACCGGCGTTCTCGATATGCTGCGAGACGGCGTAGACTTGCAGACTGCCACCATGGGCCACGGCATCGACGTCGAGCTCCTGGGCGCCTTGGATGAACTTTGTAATCACAACAGGATGCTCTGGGCTCACGTCCGAGGCCAGCGAAAGGTAGTGCAGCAGGGCTTGGCGGTCGTGAGCCACATTCATGGCGGCACCCGAGAGGACGTACGACGGCCGGATGAGCACCGGGAATCCAACCTTATCGGCAAAGCCGACGGCATCGTCGAGCGAGGAGAGCTCCTTCCATTCGGGCTGGTCAACACCAATGGCGTCGAGCATCTGCGAAAACTTTTGGCGATCCTCTGCTCGGTCAACGTTGACGGGAGAGGTGCCGAGGACCTTGACGCCGTTATTCCAGAGCTTGAGGGCAATGTTTTGCGGAAGCTGACCGCCGACACTCACAACCACACCGGAGGAGTGCTCGCGCTCATAGATATCCATGACGCGCTCGAAACTAAGCTCCTCAAAGTAGAGGCGGTCGCACTCATCAAAGTCGGTCGAGACCGTCTCGGGATTGTAGTTGACCATGACGGTGCGATGGCCAAGCTGGCGCAGGGAGCGGATGCAGCTGACGCCACACCAATCAAATTCAACTGACGAGCCGATGCGATAGACGCCCGAACCCAGGACCATGATACCCTTGTCATTGAACTCGACATCATCCGAGGTGGCGTTGTAGGTCGTGTAAAGGTAGTTGGTGGAAGCCGGGAACTCAGCAGCAAGCGTGTCAATGCGCTTGACGTACGGGATGATGCCGTGCGACTTGCGGAGGGAGCGCACGGCCAACTCGGTCGAGCCTGTGTACTTGGCGATTTGCTTATCCGAGAAGCCACTCTTCTTGGCGAGCTCGAGCAGAGGCACTGGGACGGTGGAGGTGTGATGCTTGTAGTCTGTGGTAGGGACAGGCGCGGTAATCTCGGGGCCCTCGGCGCCGACAGCAAAGGTCTCGGGACCAGGGACGGGGCCTTGGTATTTGCCGAGCTCGTTGCGGATATTGACCAGGTTCTCGAGCTTGTACAAGAACCACTTATCGACCTTGGTTAGCTCATGCACCTGGTCGACGGTGTAGCCGCAGTTGATCATGGCGTGTCCAATGGCAAAGAGACGCCGGTCCGTGGGGTTGCGCAGCATCTCGTCCAAGTTCTCAAAGGGCAGGCCCTGGAAGCCTTCGAAAGAGGGATCCACCTGGCGGATCGCTTTCTGCAGACTCTCCTCAAAGGTGCGGCCAATGGCCATGACCTCGCCGACCGACTTCATCGACGAGCCAATGTCGCGAGCCACGTGCTGGAACTTGCTGAGATCCCAGCGCGGAATCTTGGTGACAATGTAGTCGAGGGACGGCTCAAAGTTGGCGGTGGTGGTGCGCGTGACGCTGTTGCGCAAATCAGGGAGCGAGGCACCAAGTGCGATCTTTGCCGCAACAAAGGCCAGCGGATAGCCGGTGGCCTTGGAAGCCAGGGCACTGCTGCGAGACAAACGGGCGTTCACCTCGATGACGGCATACTCGAGGCTGTTGGGGTTCAGGGCATACTGAACATTGCACTCGCCCACCACGCCGAGGTGGCGGATGATCTTGATGGCGGCTGTGCGGAGCATGTGGTACTCCTCATCGGTGAGCGTCTGACTGGGGGCGACGACGATGGAATCGCCCGTGTGGATGCCGAGGGGGTCAAAGTTCTCCATGTTGCAGACCGTGATGCAGTTGTTTTCGGCATCGCGCACAACCTCGTACTCGACCTCCTTCCAGCCCTTCATCGATCGCTCGACGAGGATCTGGGGTGCCAGCGACAGAGACTTGGTCGCCAGCTGGCGCAGCTCGTGCTCGTCGTTGGCAAAGCCAGAGCCGAGACCACCGAGAGAGAAGGCCGAGCGGACAATCACAGGATACCCAATCTCCTGGGCAGCATCCAGGGCAGCATCGACGGTCTCGACTGCGGTTGAGCGCGCCACCGGGATGCCGATTTCTGGGCGGGGTGTCGAAAGAGAACCGAGAGATAAACAGCATCAGCGCGGTGTGCAACTCCGACGATACAGAAGGGCTACTGCGGTCAAGAAGCGATATGAGACCCGCGACACGGACATACCCATCAAGGCTTTCGCAAACAGATCGCGATCCTCGCTGAGCTCAAGGGTGCGGATGGGGGTGCCGAGAACCTTGACGTTATGTCGCTTGAGGGCGCCGTTGTGCTCCAGAGCAACACCGCAGTTGAGGGCCGTTTGACCGCCAAAGGTGAGGAGGATGCCGTCTGGCTTCTCCTTCTCCAAGACGTACTCAATGTACTCGGGGTTGACGGGAAGGAAGTAGACGGTATCGGCCAAGTCCTTGCCGGTCTGGACCGTGGCAATGTTGGGATTGATGAGGATGGTTTGGACACCCTCCTCCTTCAGAGCCTTGATCGCTTGGGATCCAGAGTAATCAAACTCTCCGGCTTGGCCAATCGACAGGCCGCCGGAACCGACAATCAAGACTCGCTTGGCAGCCGGCTCGGACTTGAGAGACGAGTGCATGAGCACAGTGTCTGCAGCCGCATGGTTGCGACGGAAAGGCTGCGCCTGGGCGTTTATGGAGCCGGTAAAGATTCCGAGGACATACTTGCGGAAGGCTTCGGGGCCCTCAAAGTGGCTGGCAGGGAGGATCTGCGAGCCAGCAGCGGCTGCAGGGAAGGCAGCCGTGGCAGTTTGGGAGGCGTGATAGCCGCGAGAAAGAACCAGAGTTCGAGGAGCAGGGCGGAAAAGGGAGCCGATGCTCTTGAGAGCCGAGGCGCGGTAAAGCATTGGGGGAGCAGGAGGATCAAAGGGGTTGGAGAGGAAGAAGTCTGGGAGAAGGCCGCGGAATTACGGGATACAGGAACAAGGGGGGGGGCTGATGGGAATGTCGATGTTATAGGCGATTCGCAGAGAGAGTGACTTAGGCAGAAAGGCTCTTGTAGACCTGGTCGGAAATGTAATCGTTGGAAACCTGGGAGAGCGGGAAAGCGCAGGCCGAATGAGCACCAGGTCAGAGAAAGACGCAGGGTATCGACAAAGCAATCGATCGACAGCAGATGGCAAGGATACATGAGGCAGACGGGAGGATCCAAGGCGTGCGCAGAGGGCGGTGCCCCGAGGGGAAGTGGCCAGGAGGACGGCAAGGGCAGATCCGGCCAGAAGCCCGACCAACCCGAAAGCGCGGCATGGACAGCGGGTTCTGGGAGCGAGCCCGGCGGGGCGATCGGTGCGTACCTTTTCGCTGATGTGATGGTACATGTAAAGTGCGCAATCGACAGGTTCCAGAGGCACTTGTCGACGAAGCAGCAGGAGGGAGTCGTGGAGAGAGAGCGAGAGCAGTTGCGCCGGCAGCAGAGGGGAGCAGAGCAGATCGGGACGGGGAGCAGGGCGGCGGGCTGGCGATCGGCAGCCGGATTTATGGGGCCGAAAAGCGAAAACGCGACCGCTATCAGCTAAGCCACACGCAGCAACGCCACAGCATCGGGCGAGTCATCGGGCGCCCGCCAATGGGGTGATGCCGCCCGTGAGGTGATCCCACATGACGGGAGGGCGAGTCGTGGCAGGCGATCGAGCGACACGGCGATGCCCAGGGATGTGCCAGGCACGCGAACAGCAGGTCGATGCCCTGGGAGCGATGCCCTGGGAGCGATGCCCTGGGAGCAATGCCCTGAACAATGCTCGCAGGCGACCGGGCGCAGCACTTCCTGATCACAGCACAACCGCGAACTCTGTCCCTCTGAGCCGTAGATTTCGCGGGCTCGGCGTCGCGGATTCATACACTCTGTTCAGTGGGAAATGGGACACCTGCCCACAACCCATTTATCAGCGTGGTATGCGATGGCATGCGTCTAACTATGCCATAAGAAATAGAACAGATCACTTTGGCAGCCTCCGAGTGAAGACCACCGGTCGCAGTGCAGCGATGCGGAAATCGAGGGTGCTGTGCTTGGCCATGATTGCAATGAGCGGGTGGGTGTATTCAGGTTCCAGAAAAAAACCACTGCCATGGCTCAAAACGGGGTGTCCCATTTCATTTTGGAACGCTGTATTCAAGCACGCTCGTATCGGAGCGCTTGCTCAGTCCCTCTTCAAATCGTGGATCTGGGTCTCGATTCCGTCCTTTCGCACAATCACGATTTGCAGGAAGTCACCCGTGTGGATATCGCGCTCCGTCGCTGATGTGAAGGCATCCTTGACCAGCCGAATAACTTCCTCAATGGCCAGGAATCGCTTGGTGGCATTGACCTGGTTTTTGAAGTCAACCTGACTGTCAAGGAACGGCTGGATAAGCTCCGAGGCCGACCCGACACAGGCACAGTTTACTCGCTCATAATTGCCGACGGGATCGTAGTCATACAGGGCGCCTTTGCCTGAAAACGACAGAGAGGGCGACGAAGCCAGCGTGTTAGCGTGCTGCAGGCGACGCAGACCATGGCGGATCAGGGCAGCCCTTCCGTCTGAACCCAGGCTCAAGAGCTGCTGTGAAACACGGAGGCGGGTCCGTGCCGCAAGCATACCTTCTGCGTCGATACCGCCCAGAATGTTCCAGGTGTAATAAGGGAAGAAGCGCTTGCCGTAGAGGATGACTTGCAGAAGCTGCGCCAAGGCCGAGACGCTCATGGACTTGTCGTGCTGGTGACGGTACCACTGGACACGCAGATGTAACAATCCCAGTTCAGTAGAGTTGCATAGGCGAGCAGCGCTCGCTCTGCATCAGCAAGTTGCCCAGTCGCGATCGCTGCGTATTCGACGGCGAACACGCCGAAACCATTTGGCTGCTGTCTTGCAATGCCAAAGTGCCTGCGGCAAGCACTGCTGGCAAGTGGCAGGCAGCCGTCTCACAACAGGACAACAGCTCGACACTTGATTCAAGAACCGAGACTTGATCCAGGCCCTACCTCCAACTGCTGGCCGAGGCGTTTCAGCAGGGCAATCGAATCAGCCTGCATACCGCCAATGGCCAGGACACTTTGATTCGACCTGCAGGGTAGAAGATGAAGAACGGACCGTCAGCACGCACTCACACGATAAATGCGCGGACAAGATGAATGTGCAATACACCCAGATATCCCTCCATACGTACAGAGCATGCACCTTGGGCGAGAAGCGGGTGTTGATCGAGTATCCCTCGCTGTTTCTCGTGTCGCCGGCCAAAACAACAAAATCCTCGCCAGCAATGCCGAGAGTTGTGCTGCAAGAAGAGCCAATGTCAGAATATCACTAAGCCTCAGCCGACTCCCTGGTCCTAACAGACACCAAGCCGACATGGCCGCCAAGCGGCTTGATGCACCACCGACTGCCGGTGCGTAAAGCTCTGGCTCGGTGAGCGGAGCACCGCTGCCGAAGCGCTGCAATCCGCGGTCGTCGATCTGCCGGAGACTTGCGTTGCCGCCATTTACCCTCCGTTATCCGTGTATGGGGAGAATCGGTGCTCCACTGGTGCCTTGACGGGGCAGTTTGTTGCGTATTCCATCGCTTGCATGGTTCTGGTTTGCCTGGACACCGGGACGGACGGATCGGCACACCGGCTGTTAGAGCAGAGGCCGTAATATCGCGCGGCAAAACACCGCCTGTCGCCCCCAGTGGCCCGATCCTACGCCTCGTCCGGGCTGCCGCAGCCCCACACCGCCCGCAGACTATCGGCTTACCGAGATCGAGACAGGTGTTGCGCAGCGGGACGGAGATGAGCGCCGCCCAAGACAACCAGGCCGCCCACCCTGGCGTCACATGGGCTCATGTGTGGCAGTGCGCAGCAGCCTGGCGCCAGGGTCGGCTCTGGCCTGCCGCCAGCGCCCGATGGCAATGGGCCCTCGCCAGCGACCATCTCGCCAACCACCACCACCACCCCCCCGCTCCATCGACTCTGCTGCCTCCGATCCGTCCAGCCGGGCCGCCCTCGCAAAGACTATTCTACCTCGAAGCACTTTCCCGATGTTCAAGCTCGATTTCCTGTCCAACGACCGGAGCCAGCCGCTCCAGAACGACCTCGAGACGTGCGAGGATGACGGCATCGTCCAGCACGACTCCCTGTCGTTCGACATCCCCAACGTCTCCAACGTATGGACAGCATGAGGATCAGCAAGAGTGACGTGCGGCAACGGGCTGTGTGTCGAGCTTGAGCACTGCGATCGGCGCAAATATCACTGCGCAAGCAATGCCGATGAGCCGAAGAACCGCTGACCGACGTGTCCATCCGCCTGTTCTCAAACCAGCCGATCGAGTGGTTGAAGTTCCAGACAAGCAACGCCGCGGAGAACGCTATCAAGCTCGCAAAAGGAACCACCACCCTGGCCTTCAAATTCAACGGCGGAATCATCGTTGCTGTTGACTCGAGAGCAACTGGCGGCCAGTACATCGGTCGGTACACGTAAATCCAATCCTCGCCGAAACGACAGTCGGGCCTGAGGGGTGACGGCGGGCAAACAGCAGCTGTCGCAGGCGGACGGCCCATGATTGCATGCTTGAGCAGCTCGGCGCTATATTTCTAAGATGGACTGCTCTATGATCACGCTCTCTCCACCCCCACAGCCTCTGGAACGGTCAAGAAGGTCATTGAAATCAATCCCTACCTTCTGGGAACGATGGCTGGCGGTGCTGCCGACTGCTCGTACTGGGAGAGAGAGCTGGGCCGCCGTGCAAGGTAGGCATGGTAGTTTTTTTTTTTTTGATAATTGAATCCAGCTCAGAGCCCTCCGCTCGCTGTGTCGCCAGGGTACTCATCCCAATGCACATTCGCGACAGACTTTACGAGCTCCGAAACAAGGAGCGAATCTCCGTAGCGGCTGCCTCGAAGCTGCTCGCCAACATGGTCTATAGTTACAAAGGAATGGGCCTGTCGATGGGAACGATGATTGCCGGCTGGGATAAGAAGGTACCCGAGAGAACAATTGGCATCAACCAAGATATGGCTCTGCATTCACTGATAGCCATCACCGCTGGATACTCTTACTGAGCACTCTCGTTGAGCACTCTCGCTGAGCACACATATTTCCCTGCCGATTTTACTCTGCGCTCCGTCAGGGCCCTGGTCTCTACTATGTCGACTCCGATGGCCAACGACTGGCCGGAAATCTCTTCTCTGTTGGATCGGGCTCGACCTATGCCTATGGTGTCCTGGATGCCGGATATCGACCCGATCTGACAGCCGAGGAGGCCATTGATCTGGGAAGACGGGCCATCTACCACGCCACCTTCCGTGATGCTTACTCCGGCGGCCGCATCAATGGTAAGTTGGCACGTTCATCGAAGCTCCCACAAGTGTTTGCACCCGTTGTTGGTGTCGCGATCGCCGACTTGCGACTGATTTATTAACTGACCCCAATCCCGATCCCTCACTCTGCCGCAGTCTACCATGTCAAGGAAACGGGATGGGAGTTCATCAGCCAAACAGACTGCACAGAGTTGCATTACCAGGTATGGACAGAGGCTCAACCAGAAGCGATCGCTGACTGCTGGTGTCCGTCGAGCCCACACAACACACAACGCCATGGCGATGGCATAGAACAGAGCTCGATTGCTGTGATTAGCCAAGAACCCTAATCCCTGCCATCTTCTTGCTCCTGCTTGGCGATTCCCGGCCATTCACTTGCTACCATCAACGATAACCGCCTGCCCGCCCCTCGCGTTACTTGGGCAGTATGCTGCCGAGCCCCGACCTCGCCTGGTCTAAAGCTATGTGGCAGACTAGCGAATGTGCTGGGTGGGCTGGAGACATGCCGAGAGGAGATACATTCCGTAAAGGACGTTGTCATAATCCACGACTTGATCCAGGACACTCTGTGCCGTACGCGATGCTGTATAGCATCGACATCTACTCGTCGTCGCTGTCTCCGTATGCACCCAGAAGAGCACTCAGTCCCGGCTTTGGACCAGCCGATGCTGGCTGTGCCGAGGATATCGTTTCGGCGCGACCGGGCTTGGATATGGGGGATGCTATCGGCCGAGCTCCTGTCGCCGAGGTCGGTGGGATCGGAGACTCTTGCAGTCGTTCTCTCTTGGGTGCCGTAGCCGAGCTGCCGTCGGGCTCCTCTGACTGAAGGGACTTGCGCTTCTTGACCTGGATGCCCGAAAGCAGTCCTTTTTGAAAGTCCTTTGCTCTCACAGCCGGAGTCACTGGAGTTGAGCTCTTGCCGAGGGCCAGAACAGGAGCCGCAGCAGGCGTAGGTTGATCCAGAACAGCCTTGCGAAACTCCTCCAGCTCTTTCCTTTCGATGGACAGGATTTCGCTCCGCTTCATGGCCTCTTCCTCGTGCTGGTTCATCAGAAACTCAAACTCGTCTGGGAGAGCGTTCGCAGAAGCGATGCCGAACAGTCAGTACCATGCCAAGTGGATCCGAGGTTGGATGCGGTGGAACCTCCCCTCCTCCATGACCTGCGGTCTGCATCCATTCACCTTCATCGATTTTCTTGATCAAATTGCCTGAGCAAAGAGAACCCCCAATGTCAGTGCGTTTCCTAATCTGCCGCAAGCTTGAACGAATGACGGCTGTATGCTGAAGCGCCTTCGATTCTGGAGCGATTTCGATCCAGCGCCATTCGTCCATGGTCGACGAAGGATCTGTGCGCTCTGCTTACCAAACTTCATCTTCTCTGCAAAAGCTGCACGGGCACCGTTCGATGGATTCCATATTTCAGTGTGGTATCAAAACGGCGAGTGCGTCTCTTTGCGGGGCAGCGCAGAGCGGCGCTGTTCAGCCTACCTTCCTCCTCACGTTGCTTGCGCTCTTTCAGTTGCCCCACCGATAGAAAGAGCAATCAGTACCGGCAACGTATACCGCAATCCTTGAAATAGCTGCAGCCGTGGCCTGGTCCAAGAGTCGGCCGGCCATTGAGGTCGAAGGACCATCACAGCGCGAGGCTGGGTGGCCGATCGAAGCCGGAGCTGGCATACCGCACGCCTGAGAGCGATCGAAACACCATACCTTGCAGACGCTCATAGAGCGGTCGAGAGTCATATGGCGCCGAGTCCTCTTGTGCAGGCACTGTGATCAGCTCCCTGGTTAGCTAATGCGGCCAAGGAACAGGCCAGTGTCGGCAATAGCATGTCTCTCGAGCGCATGCCGACAGCAGTGAAGCGACCGGACTCTCCACACATATATCCAGCAACCGGCCGATCCGAGAGGCAACGATCCCAACCTTGGTCCTCATCGTAGTTGAATCCGCCGGATGCACCGATGGGCTTTTCGGTTTGTTGCTCATCCAGGATCGCTTTGGAGACAAATTTGGACTTGATCTGCTGCTGCACCAGGTTGTCGGTGGAGCTGGTGCTGAAGCTCATGGTGGATGCCTGGATGACAAGCGATCATCAGTGTGAGCTGATGGGAACGAGCAAGTGCAGATCGAGCAGCATGAGTTCCGGGATGGCAGAGATGGAGGCGGAGAGGGGCTGGAAGATACCTATATCTCGAACTGCGGGCTGATCAGTGTCTCGACGCAGACACACCCGAACGACCGAAGGGCGACCCAGGGTGGTGCTTTTGTCCCGCCACTTGGCTCTCCTCTCCCCCCCCCATGATCGTCCCAAGCGAGACCGTTCTGGCTCATGCGAGTCTCTGCGCTGTCTCGCCATCGCACCAGTCCCGTCGTCTCGCTAGCGCATCTGTCCGACGTCCTTCCATGTCCCATGCATCCACAAATGGAATCTATTGCGGCCCTCTCGCCTCCTCATCGACCCATCCGACTTTCGCCCATGCCCCAGCCGAGTTTGCCAGCAGGATCACCATCACAGGTAGCTCGCCGCCCACCGTCGCCGTGCCGAAGCTACTCCCCCAATTCGCTTCCCAACGGCACGCTGCCGCCACTCTACCCGAGTCGCTCTGGGCCGGCAGAAGACCCCGGCGTATCTGCCGTGGGTACTGTTGGGATCGGTCTCTGGAAGCACAACAGTACTGCAGTCGATCTCCGACATCCTATCGCACTTGCCCGAATCACTCGAGAATCAGGATATACGTGCGAATCAAGCGATGCACTTGGGGCGGCTTCGCCTGCGGTCGTGCCCGTCGGGGACTCGAAAGTCTGCGTCGCTGGAGATCCCTTCATCGGCAAACACGCGCCGGATGCTCTCGAGATCCATACCACGCCCGTTCCCACGCAATCCCCACCACCGATGCCTCCTAACGCCAGTGTCGGCTCGGAAGCTGCATCAGCGGAGCCGCTCCCCCGGTCTGACTCGCCCGTAATTCCAGGCTCGGCCTCCAAGAAGAGAGCAAAGTGGTGGGGCATTGCTGATGCAGACACCAAGGAACAGCACATTCAGATGGTCAAGGATCTGATGCGATCCAATGCTCTGCCGCATGGCTTCGATATAAGTGACGAGGTGTTCCAGAAGGCCGCTCTCGAGTCCAATCGACGAACAGCCGCACATTCTTTGAGCGAGTCGCAAGGGTCGAGTGATCCCACAGCCAAGATTCGTTTCAGCGCGAAACGAGGGCCACCTGATGACAACAGCATGCCCAACGCTGCAACGCCAATGAATAGTGGCTCGGCATCTTCTCTTGCCGCTGACCCCACCGCAGACCAAGCGCTGGCATCAACGCCTATCACCGTGTCTGCCTCGGGTTCGAGGCAAGCGGGAGTTGCGCTCCCCATGCCAGCCGATCTACAGAGGGCCGTGGCCAATGCCGGCGTTCACTTGCCAAAGATAAGCCCTCCTTCTGCTGGTCACAGTCGAATTCGTTTCGGGTCAGCGGAAGCTCGGGCAGTCTGCCCGCACTGCTCGGTGGATGGCTCGCGCAACCTGAAGCAGACGCAGCGGCTGGGCCAACTCGAACGCCGCATCCAGCAACTCGACGCAGTCAACCAAAGATACAAGAGCATTGCCGCGAATCTGCTCGACATCGATGTAGGTGGTTGCGCAAGTCGATGCGGACTGTGTCCAAAGCACTTCTTGTGTCTTGAGATGATTTCTATGATCAGAGTCCAGGGTAGTTCTTGTTAGAGCTTGGAGAGCCACATACCGCATCCCTCGTCGAACAGCCGGTGATCCACACTCACGACCATGTGCCCACAGAGATCCGAGCCTGATTTAGATCCGAAAGTGTCCGAGGAGAGGATATATCTTGCCATTGTCGCCTACCTGGCCAAGAAGGGACTGACTTCAAATGCCAGATCGCTTCTTGAGGAGACTCGCTTGAACTATGCCCCGCTATTTTCACACCGCTGTCGGAGACTGAAGGCTCTGATGGACCAGAAGCACTTTGAGGAGGCTCTGACCTTGATCAAGTACGTTTGCTATGGTGTTGAAACTGGGCTCGATGTTCTCCGCTTTCTGTTCTTCCATTGGTCTCCACTAACCTTGCCGACTTACTGCCGCCAAACAATCGCCACCAGCGAGACTGCAGCATATGTAGGAGTGATTCTGGAGCCACAAGCCCATCTCAAAATGGTTGCAGGTTAGCGATCCGCCCACCGATAGTGGCCCGTTGGCAACCAGTGCGGTCGGAGTGCTTTCGTTGAGCATACTATGGCTGACCCGATAACTTTCCGTACCTCGGTAGCCTTGGACGACCTCAAGTATATCATCAGCAAGTATCTCTTCGTCCGTTTGCTCGAGATTCGGTCGGAGCTCAACGATCCTGCTGCCGCTCTCCAGGATGTGCTTCATAACATGATTCTGCCTCACATCAACCGTGAGCTCGCCGAAGGGGGCAGTCGGGGCAAGTGGTTTGCGGAAGGTGAGGGGTACTTGCCAAGTGATTCATTGGGTTGGATGTTCAGTTGGTGGCGCTGGGATCAATCCGCATCCATCGCTCACACATCGTTCCCCCCGTGTAATCCGCACTATACTGGCATGGCTGCGACAAGACCACCAACAGCTCAAGGACTATCTGGCCCACAAAGTCGATGGCATTACCATCGATCCGGCCAACTTGTACCTGAACTGGCAGTGGGAGCAGGAGCTGCGCTCTTTCTGGGCTGCTGCTGCCTCTCCATCTGCAAATGCCTCGTCAGCCCCCGGCCCTCGTGCCGCGCCGCTGTATACCCGGGCTATTCAGACCTTCTTCCCTGAGCCAGACACGGCGCTTACGGAAGGATACGAAACCGATATAGTTGACCTGGGTCTGTACTTTTCAAACGTCTGTAAGCTCCAACGTCTCGGCGAGTCCATCAAGAAGCTCGCCGATATCCCAGCCGGCAACAAGCAAGTTGGACCGGATGCCGTGCGGTTTTCCACATCGGCAGTCCCCACGACATACGGCGCCGACGACGAGGCTGCACAGCCATATGAGATTGCTGCTGCAGCAGAAACCCAACCGCAGATTCAAATGCGCAAGCCCAAGAGCCGACAGGGAAGGCGAGAACTGGAGCACGTCCTCGACACACAGTCCCCGCCGCCACCGCCAAAAACACCATCAAAGCTGCTGAATCTCCCAGAGCGGAGCTACCCACGTCGTGCTGGTATGCAAGAATGCCAGTAAGCCTGGATGGAGATCATACGGGTCTGGCGCAAATGAGGCACCGACGCCACCTGACTTTTGAGCTGCCGATCTATCGTTATCCGATGCTGACTTTTTGGGGCGGATTCAATCGCATGCTTTCTTTGGATCGCTCAATCGATGACTGGATGAACCGACCAATGACTGCGTTTACCAATCGACAAATTGATGGATCCGACTCTCATCAAGCGAGTGCTGGAAGCAACATATCGCGACATGAGTTGGATGAGGCCGAGCAAAGCCCAGTCGCCATAAGCGACGCCAAGTTACGAAAAATGATGCCTCCGTCATCCGAACGACCCCTTGGCACTCAGTTTGTCTTCGAAGCAGAGTGCGGGAAAACTTTGTCGTGTGTCAAGGTGATGGACTGTTGCATTCAAACCGAAACCAACGAGTAAGCAGAGACGCAGGCTCGCTGGCATTCTTGGCTTTGTGTGTTCCCAAGACCACTTGCGACCCAGGTGTGGCTGGGCTTATCCAAGCCTTTGTCTCTCACTTGCAAACAGCATCATGGTGTGCACGGCCGGGACCGACGATCGAAGCGACCGCCGCATCACAATATGGAACCTCACTCAGCAGCGGCTCGAAACTCAGTTGGACAACTTGGCCTCGAAGCAGATTGTGGCTCTTGCCTTTCATCCGAATGAGTGCTCTCTGCTGCTCAGCGCGGATCTTGAGTTTGATATCAAGCTCTGGGATTGGCGCCGCCGAACATGCCTCCTCCACTGGCGCAAAATGCACACACGTATCATCAACAAAATATCGTGGGTTCCGCGGCTGTCGCATCAGTAGGTATTGGGAGCAGAGTGTCATGTGTATTATCAGAAATGACCGCCGCCGGCTGACGATGGAATATTGCATTACAGGGCAATTTCGTGTTCAAGCGACCAGACACTCAAGATCTTTGACACCCATCGCCGCGAAAAGAAAATATTGGGGAGCTTACATGCCAACGAGCCGTTTACGTCCTTTGCCATCTCTGACTCGAGCGAGAGCGAATCTTCGCAGATCCTTGTGGCGTCGCTCCCTTACAGCATTCGGATCTACTGTCTTCGGTCGCTTGGAATGCTCCGGCAAATCAGCATCGGCGAAATCAAACTCAGGTAGGTGCTGGGAATGCACTGCTTCTCACTTCACGGCCCAATACGGTCGCCATCTGTCTGGAGCGAGTCGCCCACCGCAGCGAGGAATCGGGGCATCGCAAATGTCGATCGACAGCTCAAGAGTTGTTCATGCTACCGTTCCCACCCATCAATCCAACTCTCAGCAAAACACCCATCACTTCCCTTGCACTGCACCCGGAGTATCCTGATTTCGCCCTCCTGTCGTGCGGAAACCAGCTCAAGCTGTTCCACACTGCGACGGGCATCCTGCTCAAAACATATTCGGCACGCGAAATCGGATCCGAGGTCAGTCGCAATCAGCCGGCTCGTGGGAAGCAATGGCTGGACGGCTCGACGCCTGGGATCGCAATGCTATCGCGTTTGCAACCAGGGAGTTGGGCTCCCTGCACTCGGGACAGCATTCAGGACAGCATTCGGAACAGTCGGTTTGATTTTCGTCACAATAACCGCCAATGTGCCACATTTCATCAGACTCGCATCGAGGGCCAATTTTCGCCGTGTGGGTCCATGATTTACAGCGGTACCGCCGACACACGATCGGTTTCTAGTCAGCCAGCTGAAGCAACCCTGCACTCGGACTTGTCGATCGGCGTACTAGGATGGAAACTCGACTCTGGAAAATCCGAGCGACTTCAGGTTCTGAAAGCTCCAGCGATCGAGCAGTTGTTCAAGGTCACGGCTTGTAAATGGTAAGGATTGCGTTTTGGAATGGTATAGAGGCATTACCGGATTAACCTGACTTTTGATCTCTCCGTCCCTGTCTCTGGGGCGATGCCAGGATCCCGACCTCGAGCGGACTGGAAGATCGGACACCCTCGTCACTCCTTGTGACAGTTTCGATGGACAACATGATAAGACTGTACTCGACTGCAGTTGCAGTTGATTAGCAGCCCAGACAGGATGAGACAACCTGCCCCGTTTGTCTCAGAATACATTGCATGGATCCGGTGATCTGTCGATGAACAGTCACAGACTCGCAGTGAACAGCCACAGGCTCGCAGTGAGCAGCCACAGACCCGTCACCACCATCGCCGTTCCCATCGATCCCTGCAGCAGGGACACACCCTGGCGGACCCATCCATGTCGTCGTTTCCCGGTGGCGAGGAGGCTGGTGGAAATGCCAGGGAAGCCTCGGACCACGGTATTCGAGGCGCACTCCTGCTTTACATTCGGAATCGATATTGAGGAGCGTGGGAGGAATGCGGGTGTTTTACATCCGCAAAAGCGGAATATCGGTTATACAGTCAATCCAGAAAGAAACGGGACAGTCACTTTCCGGCATCGGAGCACAATCCTGCCGAACATCCATAAGCTCCAGTGGGCAAGCCATGCGATTGTTTTCCGTTCTGGTTGGCAATCTCTCTGTGTGGTGCATTCACCCGACTCTCTGGACTGCTCCATGGTGTATCGATATCAAGATACTCGGCCTTCTCGAGTCACTTGGCTTCCCTTCGCTGTGAGCACACCTGGAGATCGAGTCGCTTGAATCGCCGTCGCCGGGTCAGGCTGAAGCACGGCTGTTTATCCAGCATGTTTATTGGATCGGCTATAAAACAAGTCTCTGTTTCACTTTGTTTGCGCTGGAGAATCGAGGGGACTGGGCTCTATCGCGCGGCGGATCGAGCTTGACCATGGCGCCAGGGCAGAATGCGTCACCGCAGCTACCATGCAGGTCGCTAGTCGATGTACGAAGGAACTTCAACCGATTCCTCGAGATTGTAGATGTTGCTGGCCTACATCGCCAAGTTGTAGCACGCGAATGAGGACGCCGGTAGACGCTTCTATATACCACAGCGACGGTGCGGTAGCGATTGCACAACTACGAGATCAAAACGGCACATACCGGCTGCCAGACTTGACAGATATTGTCCTCAGCGACACTGCAAATGGTCCAGGGATCGTTCAGGTTCCAGCTAAAGTCCGAGATCTTGTTGGTGTGGCCGCCATGGACAAACTATGAAATACCACCAGCACCACCCACGAGTAATACGGTCAGCGGAGAACGGGACCGCAATCTGTGCCTAACGGGTGCATCCTCAGTGCACCGGCTGGAGTATAATCGGGGGACGTCTCGCTGCTTCGGCTGATCATTCCTTACTAGCAGTTCCGGAGGCCCGTCTTCGGCATCTTCTGGGGTCTGCTCTTCTCCGATACGACTGAGATCCCACACGTTGAGCCGACGATCGCTGCTGCAGCTAGCCAGGATCGTCTCGTTGTGAGGCGACCAGCCCAGTTGCAGAATTTCATCCTGGTGATTCTCGAACGAATGCAATCGGAGCTTGAAGTTGCGCATATCCCATAGTGCTACAGTCTGCGGACGCAGCATGGCAAAGAAACGCTGTCAGTGATGAACTTGGAGTCCTCCGAATGATAGCATGAGTGTTATAAGCAAGATTTGGACGGCCTCTGGTCTGAATAGCTACTCCCGTATGCTCAGTCGGCGTGATATGTAGCACTGTGGAAGCGGTCGTACACCCCCGTGCTGTTCGCTCGTACCTTGTCTGCCGAGCCGGTAGCAAGGATGCTTTCGTTAGACGGATTAAAGGCAACGCAATTGATCTCGGCGCCGTGAGCTTCGACACTCGCATAAGCCTTGTCTCTGGAAGGACTTCGTGTATCCCAACTGGTTTGGGGCGGGTGAATGTGAATATCAGCCCCGCTTTCTGATCACGAGATTCTTCCATCGATCCCATCATTCTACTTTGCGCTTACATGAGCAGCTTTTTGTCATCGCCAACGGACGCAAAAATAGTTTCGTGGGTAGCGTGCCAAGCAACATCCTGAGCGTATGAATGGTACAAGCAGGCACCGGTGAGTGATCGAGATCTTGCTAAGCGACAGAGATCAGCCCAACGTAAGACAGCAGGCCAGCTAGTATTACCTCAACCCACGCAGTGTGGCCGGTATAAACGCAAAGGGGCTCCATAGTGCGGTGCTCTTTGGTGTAAGCTTTGATATCCCTGCAGCAGAGTTGATATTGTCGAGTGAGTACCGCGTGTCTGAGCGTTGTCCGTGCACAATCGATCCGATTTGCTTGTTGAAGTTGGTGCTGGGTGTTCTGGCAGACATCAGATCTGCCATCCCTCCAAGGACTCACCAAAGACAGACGGTGGTATCTTCGGAAGCCGTCAAAAGATGGCCTTCCTTGAGTGGATGCCACGAAGTTCCATATCTAGGGGCATTGAGAAATCGCGCAGGGGTTCGTGAATGAGCCCAAGCTGGGAACGATTCGACAAGCGGGGAGGTCGCTCATCAAGATCGAGCCGGATCGCAGTCGGTACAGATGATGCACGATCGCTTTGCACACTGCGGCATACCCTTCCTTGGCGTGCTTGAGCAACTTGATATCTGGGTTGCAAGTGCCGTCGGAGCTGGGGTTCAGGGTGTGCTTGGTGCGATCGAAGATGTAGACGGCACCGTGCGATGGTCGCGAGGCAATGATGTCGGGATTCTGGGGCATGTATCGGGCCCTGAAAGTATGCGATTACGGCCGGATAAATGATCAGGTACCCGCGGTATTATCCGCTTGGAGGATCGAGGCTATCTGAGGAACGCTTTCGAACCTGTTGACCTCGGTGTCGTGGTTGATGCGCTGAACGACATTGAAGCGGCAGTCGGTGTGCCCGTATCCACCGAGCTCTTGAAAGTAGCATGCGAGCGAGTAGGTAAGCGGGAACGCCGGAGGATTGTCAATTGAACGAACGAGATCCGGCCTCCGCCATGTAATTGACCAGCGACGGGCCAGGAAGCACAAGCGCAGCGAGACCAACGATCGGCAGGGGGGGGAAGTGAGGCAACAAACTGCATCCCCGAGAGCCAAGCCCGTGCTGGAACTTTGTGCCAGGAGCTCAAAGTCCAGATCAGAGACCAGCTCCGGCACTATGGCTTGGCTGTAAGGCTCACCTCCACGCTCGCTATCGTATTTCTTCGAGTCGATCTCGACATTGTCGTTGGGGAGGTGGACCTTGGCGATCTGAAGGTAGTTCCGCTCGCCCTCAGATGTGTGCGTCCCGATCAACATGCGATGGACCGAGTAGTCCTTATCGATGGGGCTATTGCCATACGAAGCAAGCGATGGTGAATCAGCTTACGAGGGTCGGGTTGAGGCGAGCGAGTAGGCCGAGGGCGCTCTCCAAGGCCGTGCGAATGTGCATGTGCACATGTGTGCGGATTCACAGCAGACGCAGAGACGAATGCGGCAGCCGAGCTTGCGCAGCCGACGCAGATCAGCACCAACGTACTTTTCGACATCGGGAAACCACTGGACGGTCAACGTCGGCCAGTCGAGGGCATGGGTGACCACGAGACTGAGGGGCGTGGCCAAAGATAGATGGTCAAGGCGAGGCCATGATCGAGCAAAGATGGACAGCAGTTGCCGAAACGACCTGTTCTGCGGCTTGGGACACTGTCGGCTCGGGACACTGTCGGCTCGGGACATTGTCGGCTCGGGACATTGTCGGCTCGGGACATTATCGGCAGCGTCACAACCAGGACTCGCGATCGTACTCATAGATAAAAGGGCTGTTCTTTTTCCAGATCTTGTATTCTTCGTTGACGACCTTTTCCTCGAGGATACTCCTTTCATTATCTGGACGGCGTCACAGCAGCCCAGGGTAAAGGTGGGCCGATTAGCACGAGAGATGAGCGGTGATCGAGCGGATAGTCGCCAACTCGCAGCAACCGGACAAGGTACCAGATCGCCCCGGCATCATCATCTGCTCATCCAGACCGATCGATCGCACTCGGACCCGGGTCTCCTCGGTAACAACATGGGCGTGGGGCAGACTGGCCTGCTCTGGGGCGATGCCCTACCTTGGGCCGCCATCCTGGCTTTGCTGGACTGGGGAGGCAAAAGGCAGATCGAGGACAGGAGCGGCTCGCGACCGGGGAAAACTTGGATGCTCTCGGCATGCTCTCGACATGCTCTCGACATGCTCTCGGGGTGCTCTCGGGATGCTCTCGCCGCCAGTGCCCTTTTTTGGACATATGGGCACTGCCACACGGCCGGACTGTGGCTGCATGCGGCCCTGGCTTGTTGTCGTGCAAAAGCCCAAGTCTCTTTGCTGTCGTCCCTGGTCTGATCCCAGGCACACCAACACCCTCTCCCTCGATGAACACTGCCATAATCACACCGACGGTCGAGAGCCAGAGAGCAACGGAAGAGTCCGTGCTGGCTCTGCTCAACAGCTGCGCCGACGTCTCGACTGTCCTGCTGGGCCGGCCTCTTCATGCCAGTTATCTGGCCAAGGGGCTGCGAGGCCTCAGCCGCGGGTACATCACACTCGATGCCTCCAAAAGCTGGCTGGTCTATTGGGTCGTCCACTCTCAAGCCCTCCTCGGACTCAAAATCACCCCTGAACTTGCAGAGCGGTATGCGCATATGCTCATCGAGCACATCGTTGCTGCACTGGTGCTTGATCGGCCCGGGCGGGCAATCGACTAGACTTGGCTTAGGCAGGCTTGCTTCTCGGCGCCTGTTCGTTGATGACCGGCAGTGCCGTGCGTCTTTTCTCACAAGCCCTCATCTATATACGTACATGGACCAATGTCGCCACGGTATCTTGATCATCTGTGTCTTTTTGCGATCTCCCCGATTCCAGCGTCATCGATACCCTGTCGCGGTGCCAGAATGAAACCGGTGGTTTTGGCGGCGGGCCCGGACAAATGTCGCATCTGGCAAGCACCTATGCCGCTGTAAACGCACTCGTGACTATCGGCACCAAGGAGGCGTATGAAGTCGTCAACAGGTTCGAGTGAGCTGGACTGACGGGCGCTGGGTATTGCGCTGCGGGCGTTTGGTGCGAGCCGTCAGTGAGCCAAAGGAATACACCAGCCTCCGTTTATTGACCCTCCGTGGCTCGTCGACGACAATGATATTGACAGGAGCACGCTCTATCGGTGGATGCTGAGCCTCAAGTGCAGCGATGGCTCGTTCAGAATGCACACCGAGGGCGAGATCGACGTTCGGTATGTCCATCGGTGCCGGTGTGCTGTTGTCCGCCAGGCCATAATACGATCGAAGCTGTCAGGCGCCTCTGTTCGTTATCCCCTTTCCTGCCTCTCCTCTCGCTCCTTCCTTGCTCTCTGCGACTGATCCATGCGCGGAATGCTAATGTGAATCGAACCGAACCCAAATGGCTCCAATAATGCTAATGCGTGTGCTGTTGGCACTTCAGTGGAAGTTACTGTGCCGTTGCGTGCGCCAAACTGCTCAACCTCCTTACGCCTGAATTAGCTGAGAATGTTGGAGAATTTGTCGCCAAGTGAGGATCAGCAGCCATCCCTATCGCTTTGGAATCGTTTGAGAGCATCGATGGCTGCAAACCACTGAACCCTAACAATGCCGCAAACAGGTGTCAGTCATATGAAGGCGGGATCAGCTCCTTGCCAGGGCTCGAAGCCCATGGCGGTTACACATTTTGTGGTACGGCAGCTCTCGAGATCCTCAACAAATCGCATCTGCTGGATATTGAGCGCCTGATGGTAAGCAATGCCAAAAAAAAAAAAACAGTCAGGAAATGCCATCACTGTTCCCTCCGCATCAAGCCGGCGATGGTGGCACAGACATCGACTCACACAATCTGCATCGACCCACTATAGCGATGGATAACCTTCCGCCAGATGGACATCGAGGGCGGATTCTCTGGTCGCACGAACAAACTCGTCGATGGCTGCTATTCGACGTGGCAGGGGGCTGTCTTTCCGCTCCTGGAGGTGATCCACCAGCGGAAGCATCTCAGTCAAGGTTGGCACTGCTTCTCCATTGCACGCATCTTCATGCGAGCGATACCGGTGTCATTATTGATCACATCTGTTTCAACGCCGTGTCGACCCGATGCTCCGCGGCTGCGAGCTGATGACACCACTCATTCCTTTTATGTGGCGCATCTCGTCCAGATGACAAAAACAAGATCGTTTCGTTGTTCAGTCGAGGTAGCCGTCGAGCTTTTGCTGGAATGTAAATCAGTCGTACACGCTGACCGATTTGCCTCCCCCCCACCTCAATTCGATCAGAGCGCCTCCAAGAGTATATTCTGATTTGCTGTCAGGACGAGAGTGGCGGTCTCCGAGACAAACCTGAGAAAGGACCCGACTACTACCACACATGCTACTGCCTAAACGGCCTTAGCGCCGCACAGCATCATTACCGCTGGAATACCGAGTTGAACGACTTTGAAGTCCACGAAACAGCGGTCTGCGTCGTCGGCGACCGGTCCAACTTGCTGGTTCGTTCGTGTCTGCTTGTCCTTGCTGGCAGAGAGTAGGATCCACCCCGAGAGCTACCAAGAAGCTTCCTTGTGGCAGCGATGGCGTTGTATATGCTTGTTTGACACAATGCTCTTCTAGGAACCCACCCATCCTGTCTATGGCGTTCTTCTGGAGAATGTGGCCAAAGCCATTGATTACTTCAAAGACGCGCCCATCCCGACGATGAACTAGCCCTCAATCCGCGAAAGCACGGTCGATTCCAGGATTGGCCGTTTCACCATGCACTATCAAAAAGCGGACGGAGTAACACGACAAATGTATTTCCACAACCATGGCTTCGCACTGCGGTCGCAGTCTCTCCGCCAGACAAGCACACTTCTGAGGGCGGGTAGAGCACGATCGGATACGCTGGGCGGTGTACCGGTGCGCTTGGATCGGTAGAATGGGTGAGCTTGTCATTAATATAGGTCGCCGTCGCGGTTCTGGAGATACGAAGTCAAGTCGAAGCTGATGGTGACCAAGCCGATGATGATCTCGAAGGCTGGACCAGGATCCCGCCAGACAGGTCAAGCCGATGGATCGAGCAGATCAGAGAGGGTTAGAAACTGAACCATGGAGCTTGAGGCACGAATGACACCATGCAAGCCGAGCAGCCGACCCGCATGCGCTGAGTTGGAGGGTCCAGACGCCGGTTTTCCATGGCTCGATGACCTCGCTGCACTTTTGTTCTCACCAATCAGCGTGATCACAATCCACTCGAGCTGTTCGCCGTGGAAGCTGTTGAGGTGCTCCTTCAGCATATCCAGAAGATCAGAGATCACAGCGACGCGCTGGTTGAGAAGATCGACTCTGCGAGAGGAATGAGCGAAATCAATAGTGCTGTCAGACGCACTTACGCCTTCCCGGCGCGCAACGTCGACGCCGTTCAAGGGCCGCGAGCGCATGACATCTCAATCGAAAAGCATACCTCTGGGAGATCTCGAGATAGCCGCGAATGGCAATGTAGAGGGGCTCGAGCGCCGGCTCGGACCAGAAGATCTCGGGCGTGTCTGTAAAAGTGATGGCCAGTTGCTTGTTGAGCTCCGAGGGTTCTCGCTACGAAGCAGCGGCAAGAAATCTAAATCAGAGCCACAGGACGTCCGGGCAAACTTGGGCACCTACCAAGAACATTGGAGACCAAGTTGACTAGAGCGGGAAAAACACAGAAGAGACAAGGCACCGAATCAGCGAGGTTCCGAGACCGCACCATCACTGTGTTGAGATGCGGGGCGGCCGTGGCCGGGATGCTGTTTGTATCCTCGAGGTGACTTACCGTTGATTCTCATGACAAAGAGCTTTGTTGATAACATACATGCATGTGAGGCGGGATGGTGAGGATTGCCGTTGATGACAGCATCAGTCGAGATGGTTCAGAGCGAACTCTACCTGTCCGATCTTTTGATTGATAGCTTTCCTGTTGAATGACAAATACGTGGTAGAGCGTTAGGGCGATGAAGTCGTGGTGTGGCTGGCGAAGTGGCCGAGCGCCTACCTCGACATGTGAATCTTGCCTGTCTCGGCCATGATTTGCGGGATCATCTTGGTGCCTGCGGACAAAATTGGGGAAGATAAGACTCTCGACCAAGTCATAAGTTCCTCGTCCACATTGATCGCAGCAATGTGTCACCATCAGATAATGTGGCTGACCTTCGATTGTATTTTCGATCAGCTCCTCAAACAGAGCCATTTTGGCACTCTGTGCGATCGCGTGGGAGATTGTGAGCTTGACCATGGTCGACGGGGACTGGTTGTGTCCGCGACCATAATGAAGCCATGGTCAAAGAATCGAATCGAATCGAATCGAATCGACGCGTGCCAAATGATATATTAGGTTAGTGGTTCAGTCGCGATTGAGCCATTTGGGAAGAGTTGGTAGCGATTGGAAGAGAGGCAAACCAGAGTCGATCAGCAACAACAAGATCGTGGCATGACGAGTTGCGCAAGCACGACGTCGTCAGTGGATTTGAACAATGGGATCAGCCTACCCTCAAGGTGATGATGTCATTGTAGATCCGAGGCAGATGCGAGGCTTCGAAATCAATACAACCATGTCGTCAGTGTCGCGTCGATTGTGATCGCGAGGATGTGAACGAAACGGAAACGCAGCTTACGGTTGTAATGGAAGTGGAACTCTTCAGTCTCGACCTCCTGATCGACTGGCAATGCATGCAAACAAAAATAGATCAGCTGACAGATACAACCAGGCCATGTTGTCGAAACCGATAGGCGCTTATAAAAGTGCCGAGAGTCACCCGTACTCGACCAAGCAACGCCGAATGAAGTGCCGACTCGGATCGGCCTTGAAGAGGATACGCCACATATCGGCGCGATGTTCTATCCGACCAAAGGGTGCTTACCCAGCTTGTCTTCCTCGAATGGCGATAGCTCTTGGAGCAGTCGCTTTTCTTCCTTCTCGGTCAATCCCCTGAAGCCCGAGCCGATGCCGAGAGCCAAATGGTGCGACGTGCGTGAGAATGCAGGCGAGCCCGAGCGAACGAACAGCGCAACCAATCCAGAGCGGCTAGAGCAGAGGAACTGGACCAGGGTGACTCGAGCAGAACAGCCAACCATACCAGAATACAACAACTCCATAGTCGAAGAAAAAGCACTCGCCAACAGGCGCGATTCGTTTGGCGAGCTTGCTTCGCGGGAGCGTCTGAGGAATGGCTCGGCCATTGACGTCCAGATTATGCTCGAAGAATCCACCCAAGCTCTCGACAGGATCGGAGACAGGCCCGTGGATGCCGACAGTGTGGTCAATATCCAAGTCGTTGGATTCGTGGTCATGCTCAAGGTCAATGAGGGGCTCATCCGTCGGCCGCTGGAAGTAGTACGGTGTATATATGACTGTGCAATGAAGTCGTGGATGGAGAGCGAGTGCGCAAGTACAAGAGAGCGAACCGAATCAATCATCAATGACGCATTCGCAATGCGACTGGCGTGCACATCAGTATGGACTTGCCGATGCATCAGCGACATCGGTGCGTGGGCGCCCAATCCGTGTTTCAAGTGCGATATGCCTACCTTCGTCGAAACGCTTTGGAGCCGTGCCGTTCTGGTGTTTGCATTTTAGAAGCAGCTCGTAGAGCCGATCCATATTGTATGAGCTGCGCGTGCCGCGGAATGGTATCGAGCAAAGGCAGTGTCAGCGAGAGTGATGGATGGGAGGACGCATTGCTGGCTGATACTCGGTCGTGGTGGAGAACCTACTTGGCAGTGCAATATGCCGTTACTGGAAGATCGTCCGTGGAGGATCATTCGTAACGAAATGGGCGCACGAGTCGATGGCGGCAAGACCAAGCGGCAAGACCAAGCGGCAAGACCAAGCGGCAAGAATCGGCGATGGAGAAGCGACGGGTGAGGAATTGCGACGGTTCGACTGCGACACGACTCGATACTCCCATCAAGGATACACCAAGGACGTTCCTGACAGATAAGCAGGCGAAGGTGGCCCAGGCACCAGGACCTTGATGCGAGCCAGGAATAGAACCAACACGAGTCGATGATCGATGGCTCGCTGGAATCGTGAGCAGGAGCGCCACGATATCGTCTCAAAGCTGCCCTTCTGGCCAGATCGATGGCCTTGACGGCGGGCTCGTACCTCTGGGGAGCCACTGCTTCTCCAGCTTGCTGAGCCATTGCTCCTTCCTGACTTTGGACGAGACGTGCGGCAACTGATCGTCCAGCTCGTCTTCCTGGAATTCATCGTCAGTGCGGTCATCGGCAGCCAGGGGGAAGACGGTGAGCTTCTGTGAAAGCTTTGTGGTTCTTCTGGGAACTCGCTGGGTGGGATGCGTGGGGTGGCCGGGAGCCATCTTGGGCGGCGATGGAGGCGGAGGCGATGAGACTTCGTCGGTGATGGGCAGCCGGATGAAGCCGCCCTTTGCGGCTTGACGGGATGCCATGGCAGGAGCAGGAAGCGAAGAACCGAGGGCGAGGGAGGACTTGGCTGCGTTGGCTGTGTGAGATGATCGGCCGGCCGAGGGCTGAGAGAGCCGGGAGATGAGACAATGCCGCAGAGTCAGCGCGAAGACGCCGTCCAGAAGCAGAGAGCAGGGCCAAAGCCGACGGGCGTGTGCTGGAGATGGCGATGGAGACGAACGTGGCCAGAGCCGACGCAGGTGGAGCACAGCGCCCGTGTGCGACCCGGTGCAACGGGCGCACAAGGAAAGTACTTTTGCCCTGGATCCACTCGCCGGATCCATCCACCGGATCGAGCCGGCTGGCCACACACACACACACTCGCTTGTCCCTTCGCCGTCTTTGGCCGTCGCCGCATCGGCCTGCCGCCATCGGTTTGCCATCATCGGTCCCCCTCCAGGCATCCGTCCAGGCGCCGTCCATCTTGCTTGTCGCCACCCATCGCCGGCGACACCCTGAGAATTCCACAAGCAGTCTATCTCTTCCGCTCCTCCGCACGAACCCAGGTCGGTGGCTCTCCAAACGACGTCTTTCCGTCCAGGCGTCTCGATGCACCACCCCCTGCATCGTCCACGTCACCAACCCCGCGGTGCCTTCCTGCCGTCGTGGTCGTGGTCAATCGGCTCGATCGGAGCCAGACATGTCCCCATCTGCTGTCACTTTAGTCCAGTCGAGTTGGGCTTGCTCATTTCCTGCCGCCCCGATGTTGGTCGCCACTGGTTTTGGCTCCCCTCCCTAGCGCATCAGCAGCAGGAGTTGGTGTCATTGCAAGGCAGCGCCATCCAACACCCCAGCCAACCAGCCGCCCGTCCGATCCGCTGCCACTGACTACCTCTACTACTTCCCTTGGTTCATCTGCCATAGTCTCGTCGCACCTTGACTTGAAGCTGCTCTCCGGCTGCAATGTCCTCGCCATTCCAGCCCTCGCCGCTCCCCTATCGTGCTCCGCCTCCTGGAGCGGCCCTGTCGGGTCTGCCTCGGCCACAGCCCCATCAGGACCGCAAGCCGTACCCTCCCGGCTCCATCTCCACCCAAAATCCAACCGGCTATTCGCCCACCGTCTCCTTCTATGATGGCTCGCCGCAGCCGGAGGCCAACACCCTTCCGGCCCTCATCACCGCCACAGTCACCTCCGTCAATGGCTTCAGCCCCTTTCAGAGCTCCAACTTCCCCAGCGCCCTTGGCCAGCTCTACACCACCCCGGTGACCACCAAGCTCATCGCATCATTCAACTGGGCCATCGTCGACTTTGACCCTTCTATGGAGAAGATCGTCTCTCCTCCCTTTGGCCCAGTCGATTGGCGGTGGCAAATCGTGATCTATCCAAACGGCGTCGCCGCTGGTCACGGAAGCTTTGTCAGTGCCTTCATTCGGCCGCTGCCCAACGACCAGGAGCTGGCCGATGCCGAGAACTGGAGCCGCCCTGTCAAGTACTTTACCATCCGCGTCCGCTCCGCCTCATCCGACGCCCCGGGCATCTGGGACGACTTTGTCGTCTCGAGCACCTCTCTCGAGAGCTTTACCGGCTTCAATGCCTCTGTCCCCGGATGGGGGTTCCCGAGCCTCCTTGAGATCCCCCGTCTCTCGGAAGCCATCAACCTCGAGGGCACCATCAACATCGAAGCCGAGGTCACGGGCGAGGTTGTCGTTCCTTGGTCGAGCTTTGCATACACCTGGACGATCGACGGCTATGACGATCAGGCCGATGCCGAGCTCGAGTCTGCTCCGTTTGGCACGGACGAGTGTCTGTGGAAGATCCACTGGTTCAAGTTTGGCGAGCCCGGCTCGGCCGGCACCCACATCGCCGCGTACATCGCCCCGGTGCTCTCCCAGCGCGAGCAGTCCCTGGGCGATGGGTGGTGCAGACCCATCAGCTCCTTTACTCTCAAGGTTCTGCGCGGACAAGGCGGCGCCCTGCTCTGCACAAAGACCTTTACCGGCGGCTATATCTTCAATGCCAAGAAGCTCAGAAAGGGCTGGCCCGACCTGCTGAGCCTGAGCTTGATCCCCGAAGCTGTGGATTGGTCTGGCAAGGTGGTCGTCGAGGCCGAGATTACCTGGGATCCCAAGTTTGGCCTGCCCGAGACACCGCTCGGCCAACTGCAGATGTCCCTTGCTGAGCGCACGCTCCAGCTTGCCGAGGCTCAGGCGGCTCCGGCCCTCAGCGACGATGCTGTCGCCGAGCACGAAGACATGCAGCAGCGCCTCGCTTTGGCAGAAGCGCGCGCCAGCCAAGCTGATATAGACCTGTCGCACCTCTATCAAGAAGTCGAGCAGCTCAAGGGCGAACGCGCTGCGCTGGCAACTGAACTTGAGACCGTTCGCGAAGACTGCCAAGCCGATCAGCGAGTGATTGCCAATCTGCGACATGACCTAGACATCGCCAAGCAGGTCGCCGAGGAGCAGGAAGTGCTCAAGGAGCGCATCAACGAACTCAAATCCGAGCTCCGAGACTCGCGCTCGGCCTCCAGCGACTATGCCGTCGTCAGGAGTCGCCTCTCCCAATGCAAGTCCAGTCTAACGGATCTCTATGCCCGCATGGACGAGCCTGACTACGCCGTCCCTACTACCAGGACCGAGCGCATCTCCAAGCGACGATTGGTCCGTCGCACCATCGTTTCCACGGATGGCGCAGCTCTGCCTGCCACCTCTGAGGCTGCTTCGCCGGAACAAGAAGAAGAAAATGGCTGGATTGTTGACAAGGAACTCGAGGGCCTCCTGAACGAGGCTGAACCCGCAACGGAGGTTCAGGTCATCGAGGACTGGGAAGAGAAAATCGAAGTCACCAAGGAAACCCAGCTCGGACCGTTGACCAAACTCGACCTCGACGAACTCGTGCGGCTCAGGAGCGAAAATGCCCGCCTCAAGGCTGATGTTGCCGCCGCGCGCGCCTCTGTCGTTGAGTCGCAGTCCCAGCTTCAGCTGAAGCTCAACCAGGCCGCTGAGCTTCGCGACAGCAGCGAACAGCTCGGGGTCGAGATCCAGGATTTGCCGACCGCAGTTCAGTCCCTTCAGGAGGAGATTTCTGTTGCCGAGATCGCCCTCGCCGATGCACAGAAGACACCGATTCCTATCCTCCCAGAGACGGAAGCGGAACGCATTGCTCGCAGCGCCGAGTTGGCCATGATCCAGGCTGAGCTTGAGGTCGGCAGGGCCGCCGTCCTTGATGCTACCCAGCGCACGCCTGAGGAGCAGCTGAGTGCGGAGGATGGTCCTGGCGCATACCTGCCGAGCATCCAAGCGCACGTCGCCAACCTGCAGTATCAGCTCACTGTTGTGCGCGCCGGCCTTGATCCTCAACTAAGCAGCTACATCTATACGGCACCGGCCGCATATTACCCTCCGAATGATGGCGCCTATGCCCAAGACGGCGCCTATGCCCAAGATGGCACCTATGCTCAGGATGGCACCTATGCTCAAGATGGCACCTATGCTCAAGATCCAGCCTATCTCCAAGACGATGTTTATGTCCAAGATGAGGGGTACGCTGGAGCAGCCATTCCTCCGCCAGAGCTGCAAGTCTCTGCTGCCGAGGCCACCAATCTTGGTGATTCATTTGAGATCCTCAACGATATCCCCGTTGCTACCAAAGAAGCCACGAGTGCATCTGCTCTTCCTCCTCCTCCGATTGCCGTACCGCAGCGCGTCGAGGAGCCCACCTCCCAGTCGTCTCTGGCGAATAACGAGCTGGTCGAGGAGCTTGAGCGTGTTCGTGCTGAGCTGGCCTGTCTTAAGGCTGGCCCTCTTGTTTCCCATGGCGATAATGACCTATTCAATCCCGAGCCCTGGACTCCTGCCGAGCCAGCGCTGAGCTCTCTGGAATCCGCATCTACTAAGGGCGGTCTGAGCCAAGCTGATACGGAGGTAAGCCATCTGTGCGAGCGAAAACGCCTGTGGCATCCGTGCGCACGAATGCTGCATCTAGCCGTCCAGATCACGACGCTTTCTGTAACCAATTTATCTTTGTCGGGCATTGCTCGCGGCAATCCTCAGCGTCTCAAGAGCAAGCTCGCCAAGGAAGCGAAGCGACAGGGGTCGTTCTTTACCACTCTGCTTGTCCTGGGGCTCTCCGGTGCCCTCGCCTACACGACACTCTACGTCGCCTGCTCACCAGAGGTCCAGCAACAGCGCGCCCACCCCCAAATCAACGAGATCTGCAATCAGCAGATCACGCCTGCCATGGACCTGGTTCGGAGCACTGCAAGCTCCCTCTCGCAATCGTTCACCGGTCAGGTTCTTCCCAGAGTTATTGAAGCGTACAGCCAATTCGAAAGCGCCCTCTTATCGATACAGATTGGCTCTGCCCACAGTAGTGCTGACGCCGATCGTGCTGAGTTTGAACGATTGATGAATGGCGATGAAGCTCTGTCCCCTACTGACTCTCGGGTCCCGGTCAGCCAGCCCTCGGAGCCGGTCCACAGCTCCGCCCAGCAGACCCAACAAGACCAGCCCGCGTCTGATCGTATTGAATCTGCCACCGAGTCCATCATCAAATACGAGGAGCCCTCCCCTGTCGTCGTAGCCATTCCAACCAGTGCTCCAGAGCCCCAGCCACCAAGCGAGCCGGCTTTCACAAATGAAGAACTCGCGGTCGAGGATATCTATGCAAACATAGTCATTGGTGAGCTGCACGCCGCGGTTGCCAACAACACCCTCGTGCAGCCTTCGGATGACACTGAAGGCTCTGTGGCGACATTGGTCGATCCAACCAAAGTCTCTCAGCCCACCGAGTCTGTTGAAGCCATTTACTCTGTCGAAACTATCGCGACTGCTCCAGAAGCCAGCTCTCATCCACCGCCCGAGTTTGTTGCCTATGCGCCCATTCCGACGCACGCCGCCGAGACAGCAGCGTCGGCCACCTCAGCGGACCCGGAAGCACCTGTTGCGTCTCGACAAGCCGATCTCACCGCTCCGACTTCAGCCGAGCTTGAATCGGAGGTTACCGCAGCGCCTGAGCCTGTGTCGATCACAAACCAGGCACCAGCTCCAACAACCACACAAAACGAAGCTCCGGTCGCAACCTCAGAAGCCACCACGACCAAGATTGAATCCACTACTGTGGCTGTACCTGAGCAGCCCATTGCTACTGAAGATGACGGATCGCTCCAACAGCAACAGCAGCAACAGCAGCAACAGCAGCAACAGCAGCAACAGCAGCAACAGCAGCAGCAGCAGCAGCAGCAGCAGCAGCAGCAGCAGCAACAAACCGTTGCTGATATCGCCGAGGATAATATCCAGCTGATAGTCGATGAGCCCAAGCCCGACGATGCTGATGAGATCAGCTCAGCCGAGACAGCTGCTGCAGCCAGCCCTACGGATGTGCCTGCGACGGGGGCCAGTGTCCAAGTCGCTGCCGGATCGCTCCAGGAGCCCGCAAGCGACTCTGTTTCCTCACAGTCTGCCGTGAATGTTTCCCAAGACGACGACGCAACGGGTACCGCCGCTTTAGCCGCTCCAACAGCAGACACGTCTGCCGCTGACGCGGATGCAGTCCTGCAGGATGGCGATGCGCAGCTTGCGGATGAACAGACGATCGAAATCGTAGTGCCCGAGGATGACGTGTTCATCAAGACCGAGGACTATCCCGAGGAGCCCATTGAAGGCGACGACGCTGACCAGCCCGACGCGGACAGCAACGAAAACCACGAGTTTGTCTTTCCTGAGGATGGTATTGTCATCATGAACTCCACTATTCCTGCGGCTGTTGATGGCTCGGTGGATGGCTCTGCAGACGGCTCGGTGGATGGCACGGTGGATGACAGTTTCGATTCGGAATAGAGGCCGTGTGGCCGCTGGTCTGAGAAAGCCGCTCATCGACAAAGCTGAACACGACCAAAGACGAATCCGCCTGGCCCTCCTGCTCTCCACAACCCGCACCCGACGTCGCTCTGACATGCTTGTAGCCGAATCCACCCACCACGCGGTCTTGCGTCTGCTCTAGAATCTTCTTTGCTACCGGGCACTCTTTGCTGCACTGTCCGCCTCTCTTGCATACTCGCTGCTCTCTGTCCAAATTCAAAATGACTAGATCTCAGTCACTAGACTCCATCTCCACCACGTGCCACATGGAAATTGCTCCCTCCATATACTTTCTTTCTACTTTCCTGCCTTTGCCTTTCTCGTTCTCTGCATCGTCGTGCCGATTGAGGAGGATCTCGCTCGCCGGCTCAGCCATGGGGAAGAAGAGATGCATAGAAACACAGATGCCTGATATTAGACGCCCACCTCATCTCATCGCACCCAATGAATCAGGCACGTCCGCCCCCTCCCCCCAAAAAAAAACATTACGAAACAGATCCGTTTGGTCCTGGGCTCGCCGACTCGCTGGATCCAGTCCCCGCCACACATGTCCATGGTCCGTGTCAATCACGTGGAGCCAGCCGGCCAATCAGCGATCGTGCGGTCCGCCTTTCTGTTTCTGGACTGAGGCCAATCGATCTGTTCAATCCGCTCGATCTGCTCGATCTGCTCGATCTGCTCGCCCTCCCCCGAACCGACCGCAATCGACAGCGACCCACCGCCTCCTCCGTTTCCTTGCGGCCTTTCAGATGCCTGTCCCAAGCCTGCCCGTCTCCGGGTCCTCGCAGAGCCAACTCATCAAACTTGCGCTGCTGGTGCCGCTGATTGCGGTACCGCTTGTTCTGCTCTGGCGGTCCAAGCAGACGCCCGACCCATCCGCTCGGGATCTCAAGGCAGAGCCGTCGCCTCAAGATGGATGCTGTGGAGAGGGCTGCTGTCGTCAGAGTTCCGAGGCCTCGTGTGGAACTCCTGCCCCCAGACGAGATGGCAAGCGCAAGCCCAAGACCTTCACACAAACCTCGAGCACCAAAGTGAGCGTTTCGGGCCCCAGGGAAGCCGGGCCCCCGATCAAGATCATCTACGTGACCGAGAGTGGAACGGCTAGAAACATGGCTCAGAAGCTGTGTGCCCAGCTGGCTGCTGAGTACAGTTCGGCCCAGCTCCTGGACATGGCCCACTTTGATCCCGACACCCTGATGGCCACCAAGCAGCCGGTCACTTTGCTGTTCGTGCTGTCGACTTACACCGAAGGAGCGATCCCATCGCATGGCAAGTGGTTCTACGGCCTGCTGCGAGAGTGGTTCCACGACCATCGAGTCGAACGCAACGAGTTCGAACACATCAGCTTTGGCGTCTTTGGTCTCGGCGACTCTGTCTACGGACAGGAGCACTTTTGTACCTGTGCTAAGGAGGTTGATCTCTGGATGAGCAGCCTCGGTGCAAAGCGGATCGTCGGACTCGCCTGCGGGGACACGGGCTTGTATCGAGAGACCAAAACCGAGGCTGAGCCGCTCTTTGAGGTCTGGAGTCAGCAGTGCGCTCACTCCCTCAAGACCGGCACTGTTGTCGCTGCTTCCACCGATGGTCTCGGCCCCTCGCTTGAAGACGAGCTGAGCGACAGCGACACGGCCAGCGACGACTACGACCTTCTCGAGTCCGAAGATGAGATGCTTGATGTCGAGGACCTGGGCGCCGTCGCCGCCAGACTGAAGAAGGCCAAAGCCGAGTCACATTCTGATACAGAGCCCAAGGACATGGTGTCCAAAGGTCTGCGCGAACGCCTCACAAAGGAGAGATACACGATCGTCGGTACCCACTCGGCGGTCAAGCTGTGCCGGTATGTTTAGCGAGGTGATCGAGCAGTGGGGCAGGAGTACGGTTACTGGTGGATTCCTGGGACTGGTCGAATGCTCTCCGACACTGGACACCTCCTGCGCGACTAATCAGGCTCCCACTGCTCTAATTCTACTTGGCAGATGGACCATGTCCATGGTCCGTGGTCGGGGTGGATGCTACAAGCACACGTTTTTCGGAATCGCATCACACCGCTGCATGGAAACCACCCCTTCGCTGGCGTGCGCCAACAAATGGTATGACCATGAGTGGGTCCATGTTTGCCACGATGAATGCGCACGCTCTATGGTGCTGCGATGCGGCGCACACAAGCGGCTGCATGTGAAATGGGTACCATGACCCGCAGCTGATCGAATGGCAATCCTCGCGCAGCGTCTTTTGCTGGAGAAAGCAGTCCAACCCCGTTGGCAAAGAGTGGAAGTGGAAGGTGGATCCGCCCGAGCTGATCTTCAAGGGGGTCCTTGAGGGTCACCGCCAGAAAATCAAGCAGTTGAAGGGCATCGCCGGTGCCATCCCAGAACGGTTCCAGGAAGCTATGGAGCCTCGCCACTGTGGTGAGTCCGGCAAAAGAATCGAGTCCACATTCCTGTGGATCGGGGGCCATTTGGAATTCCCAGAGCGGCTCTCTGCATCCCTCTGTTGCATGGACAAAACCACAAACCGATGACCCGGCCACCCCCTGATTGTAACCATTTCTGAATCTAAATCTCGGCACCAGCCCTCTCCTTGGTCGGGGAGCCCATCTGGTACGAGCACATCAATGAGCTCCTGGACATGCTCCATCAAAGCCACATCTCCTCGTTTCTTGTAACGAACGGTCAATTCCCAGAGGCTATCAAGAAACTCCAGCCTGTGACCCAGTTGTATCTGAGCATCGACGCCAGTACCAAGGAGTCTCTGAAGCGCATTGACCGACCGCTCTTTTCGGACTTTTGGGAGCGCTATATGGCATCTATCGACTACCTGCGCGAAAAGAAGCAGAGAACCGTATTCCGCCTGACCCTTGTTAAGGTATGGTTCTGGTTGCTGGCAGTCTACTGGTCGAGCCTCTGCAGAGCTGTTTGCTCGGCCAATCGCTGAAGCGACGACAAGGGCAGCTACTTGCTGGCAACCGCTGCACGAGGATCATTTGTCGGTGAAGCGACCCACAAGAGCCCCGAGCCAAAGGCTTATTGTCTGCTAACTACTGGCATCTGCCAACACATTTTCCGCTTGGCAATCATCCAGGACATGAACACCAATGACATCAACCAGTACTCCCAGCTTGTTAAACGCGGCATGCCAGAGTTCATTGAGATCAAGGGCGTGACGTATTGCGGCGACAAGAATCCCAACTCTACTAGCAAGGATAAAATCACGATGAAAAAGGTGCCCTACTATGTCGAGGTTCTCAAGTTTGCCGAGGACCTGGTCAAGACCCTTCCCGAGGGCCAGTACGCACTGGCATGCGAGCACGAGCACTCCATCTCGGTGCTCATCGCCCACACCAAGTTCCTGATCAACAACGAGTGGCATACCTGGATTGACTATGACCGATTCTTTGATCTGGTGCAATCGGGGCACGAGTTCACGAGTCTGGACTATGCGGCCAAGACGCCGGAGTGGGTAAGTCGCGGGGTTGGTGACTGTAGGACTTGGTCCGAAATCGATGACCAGCGAACAATCAGCATGGCTTTGCTCATCAACGTTGGCTGCCCCTCGTAGTCTGTATGCCACCAGCGAGCTCCATCCACCTGGCTCGGCTACCACGGAACCCACCTCCATGGCACTAACACCCCTGTCTGCACAGGCTGTCTACGGCAATGAGCGCAGAGGGTTTGATCCGCTTGAGGAGCGCACTCAAGGAAAGGGCGGCAAGAAAAACAAAGGCAGTGCTGCCATCTACAAGGAAAGTCTCGAAAAGGAGTCGGCCTCTATCGAGGCCGACTGAATAGCAGAGGCACAGCAAGGATCCAGGAGTGGTAAATGCCAGCTGACTGAGTGTTGCAGCGAGACAAGACCAAAACCACTCCCAGCTAGAACATAATACGAAACGAGTGCATACAACGACTGATCGCCACCCAACAAGCCGAGACCACGCGGCCTACGGTGCGATTGGGGCTGCGGGCCTGACTGTATATTATTACAGGGAATGGCGGCGCAATGCAATGACCCAGGCGAGCCTGTCCCAATACACACTCGGGATGCAAACGAACATAACGACGGTGCATCATCTGCCGTGGACGTCACGACCACAAGCGATGACTATGGCTTCGGGAACAGCATGTCTACCGCTCTGGATAGGGGGCCAAGATCATCACGAGAGATCCATCTTGTCGTCGCCAAGCGACCCTGTTGACATTCGGATCTCGGCGTGCTTCGTCTCGGAATGCAGACTGTGGCTACTGGACTTGAGCGCCGACTTCAAGGGGAATTTAACTGCGTTGGGCTGATGCAGTTGGATCGGCGGATTCTGACGAACGATGCCCTTGCCAGCTGGCCCTGATCTGGAAGGATTGGTCTCGCCTGCGTCTTCGTTACCGTCATCGGCCTCGTCAGCGTCGTCTTCATCACTGTCGTCCTCCTGGGCATCCTTGCCGTCGTTGTATTTTTCGCTTTTCTGGCTGTCGGAGCGGGCACCTTGGTTGCCATCGTCTTCCTCATCATCCTCGTCTTGATGATGGGTGAGTGCAGCCTTCATGTTGTAGTGCTGGGCTCTCAGTCGGACGAACCGTTGGTGTCGCTCTCGCTCTGCTCAAGGCAAAGCAGGGTACAGGAATAATTAAGCATAATGACTGGGGCTGTGCAGGTCCGGACGAAGGCTCATGCCCCATTCTTGTTCGGACGAGACAAGAAGGATGCGCCGGCTATGTTTCAGTCGGCAGGCACAGCGGCGGCGCTATCGACTTGGTTCAGGTTGGCAGCGGCGATTTGAGCAGCAGCAAAGGCGCCCGATATCGAGAGACACAGGGGTTGCCTCGAAGCGAGCACAGCGCACACATACCTTCAGCAGTCATATGCAGATGCTCTTCGTCTTCAGAAGACGAGTCCCACTCGCCCCTTGACATTCGTCTCTCGGACGACGACGACGACGACGATGTGATCGAGGATCTCGAGCTGTATCCGCCTGACTCCTTTGCCATCTGAATCGCGTTTGTCAGTTCAATCGGAGGAATGTCACCTAGGATGGCAGCGACTCTCTTAGCACAACGAAGCAAAAGCACTGGTGGCTGGCGAAACCGAAAGCATGGCGGGGGGGGGAGTAGAAGCCAACCATGAATGGAACAGACGCTGCGCGGGATCAAGGCAGCCGTGGGATTCCCAGTCGCCACATCGATGCACGCTCGGAGAAGCTGACTCGGAGCCCTACCAGTGTTGCCCAGGATGAGATCCCGCTCGTGGTCGTAGTGAATGAATGGGGTCTTGGGCTCGGTGATCTTCATTGTGTTTCCGCGTTGCGCCTCGGTCAGCATGATGTTGTCTTCGTCCCATGTCAGCCTGTCGATGGCCAGGAGGACATTGACCAGATACGGCATCGTGCAGGGGAAGTTTCAGCAGTGCGTTAGTGCACATACGGCAGAAGGCGATCCGAGAACAACCTGCCGAATAGAACGTCCGGCGGAGCGGCAGAGTCCACAACGGGATGGATGTGGGAGGGCCCGAGCAGGCTCAAGCAGTGTCGGTTCGGCCAAAGCCCAAGTCCCGAATACAAGAGTCACATCTCTCAAGGTCACTACGGTGTCCATCGGGCCCGTCAGACCCATCAGACTCGTCGAGCGGATCGAGCCTACTTTGAGTGCGATGTAGTCGGGCGCGAGGAAGCATTGCGCTTCAAGATGCCTTTGGGATGATCCATGCCGGGCGGATGCGCTGGGAAGACTCGGGCGGAGGCTGGGAAGCCGCTGGGAACAAGAAGGTGGCTCTGGAGCTCGGGTTACTGGTCCGGGGTGGTGGTGGTGGCTCTGTGCACCCTCGCTGATGGATATGGCGGTCGGCTCGCACGTCGTTGATGCTCTGTCGATGGGCTGTCGATGGGGATTTGGCAAGAGAAGACCAAGGCCCAGCAGCCTTCTTTGGCTGGCGCGAATGCGGTTCGAGCCTGGATCGGCGGCAGACACGTGATGCGGCGTGGGAACTCGGGCAGTGGCAGTGCCGGCGCAGGCACAGACACCCGCCCCTGAGTGTCCATGTTCCGAATCAAGCCGCACGGCGCCTTTGTCCTCCTGGGGACACGGGCGGCTGGTGGCCCAGCAGGGGGATTGCCGGGCCGATGAGGTCATGCTGCCAATCAGGCTGCCCGTTCGCCCAGGCATTCACTCGCCCTCGCCCTCGCCCTCGCCCTCGCCCTCAAATCTCTCCGGCTGCGTCGGCGAGCCCATCGCCCTCCTCTCCCCTATCGTGCAATCCCAAGGGCCCTCCATTCACTGCAGAATCACACTAACCCTCCCCCCGCGCGATACTGCCACGGCTTGACCCTGCTCTTCCTGTCTCGCGCATCATCGATCCAGAGCTCGGCCATCGCACACGCTGTTCGAGCAGGCCCTTACACACTTCCCGTCTCATTGCGCCATTGCTGCTTGACACACGACTCTGGCTCCCGAAGCCGTAGTCCTTGCGTGTTCCCGTCTCCATGTCTGACAAGAAAGACGAGTCCGCCGAGAAGGCAACCACCCCCAAGGGAAAGAAAGATAAAGACGGAGAGGATGATGCAGGAGTCGTCGTCGTCGACCCTCGGCTGGCCTTCTTTGAAGAGAAGGTATGCAATGCCCTGAAAATCAAGAACGACAAGTGGAAGAAAATGATCTCGGTCCAAGAAAACATGTAAGTCGAGCGCGTGCTTCACCTTGCCATCACCCTCATCGCCGTCTCTGCTTGTGTGTCGCATTTTCGCGCATGGCCAGCAGCGACCCATACCCCGTGGCAGCGACGTGGCTCGCCACAAGCCAGCTCTCTTTCTTTCGTTGAGCCATGGAGCCGCTCTGATGGCCCACGCTGAGACCCACTTTGACGCGGCCACGCGCCGGCTGACATTGACGTACCCATCAGTACAACTGTGGTTCAGTTTCTGGATCAAGAGCACAACACTCTGCTCTTCTATATCACCCAGCGCGAGGACTTGCTGCCTGCAATTGTATTCCCGCCCATGCTCAAGAAAAAGTCCATCTACTTCCTCAAGAAGAGCCTCAATGTCCCTGTCACCGAAAAACTCGACACAGAGCTCGTCATGGGCGACATTCCCGCAAACCCCCTCGACTTTCTGAGCACCATCCTCGAGGAAGTGTATCTCCCGCTGCTGACAAACCCAAAGAATCTCGAGAGCTGGCCAGAAGTCGTCGCCAGCGATGTGCTCCGCCATTTTCATGCCCTCAACGGTGCCGTGTGTGTCATATCAGGCAAAACTAAGGTAGGTGCAGCAGCACCTGTGAGAGGCGATGAAGCGGCATGTCGATAAACAACGAGAATGGTGATATCGTCTGTCGCATCTGGTGATGTGGTTGCCATCACCGACCGAGGCGGTATCAGCCACTGGCCAGGCTAATAATCATGACTGGATGCAACTCACAAATTATCAGGGGAAAACCATGCTGCATCTCCCTCACGGCGCCAAACAAGGGGCCGAAGTCGATAAATCGATACTGCACACTCTTGAGAGCGCCGTCATTGACTGGACGCACCAAATCAAGGAGGTTATCAAGTCGTCTTCGGCTGCCCCACTCGACGAGGGACTCAACCCGGGTCCGATGGTCGAAATCGACTTTTGGGCCGCCAAGGCTGCTAATCTCAAGTCGATCCACCAGCAACTGACTGACGAGAAGATTCAAAAAATTGGAAGGACCCTGGAGAGCAACAAGAGCACGTACTACCCTGCATTCAAGGCCATCATGGAGGAAGTTGTCTTTGGTAAGCCGGCGCGCCTGGTTGCGGGTGTTTGATTGAATGGAAACTCGGAATCCGCCACAGACACTCAGCCGAAATAACACATGGCTATGCATTCCACATCCACGTCCGCACCTCCGTCCAGCCCTGGACGAGGCGAGCGATATTACAATGTACCTCAAAACCCTGCAGCCGAGCGTCGAGCGCCTCACTTCCACGGGAGACTTTGCCGAGCTGGCGCAGGTCTTCCCCGGGATGATGAAGCTTCTCTCTCTGATCTGGACATTCTCCAAGTACTACAACACGCCAAATCGAATCACCGTCGTCCTGCGAGAGATCTGCAACGACATTATTGAGCAGGCGCGAAGCTTTATCCAGCCCACGGAACTCTTCACGGGTGAGTCCGAAGAGGCTGCCGAACGGCTCAAGCTTGTGCTGAGAATATGCGATGCCTTCAAGGCCAGCTACTACGAAACCAAGGCAGAGACCGAAGAGACCGACAACCCGTGGGGCTTTGATTCGAAGCACATTTTTGATCGGCTCGATGCCTTCCTGACTCGCGTGCGGCAACTCCGAGATTTATTTGACATCATCATCGAGTTCAATCGCCTCGAGAAGATTGAGATCGGAGGCACCAAGGTAGAGAGAAGATCGCAGATACAGCTGTGCTTGTGTCTGTGGCTGAGCCGGTGGTCGAGCCGGTGGTCGAGCCCATTGTTGATCCAGTGGTTGAGTCGGTGGTCGAGCCCATGGTTGAGTCGGTGGCTGAGCCTTGCCGCCCCTGACACACTGCGCTTACCCTCTGGATCGTTATCCCGCACAGGGCAAGATTCTCAGCTCACAGGTGATCGAGATATTCAACGAATTCACCGTCGCACTCAGTGCCTTTGCCCGAATCAAGTACGATGTGCTGGACCTCAGCATCAAGCAATTCGACACTGACCTCGGAATCTTCCACACCAAAATTACTGACCTTGACAGGCGCATCGGGTGTGTAGCTTAGTCTGCTATTCTGTTGGACATCGCATCCGTCACTTGCCACAGCACAGTCCGGATTGTTGGTCAGAGAGTATGATCATTGACATTGACATGGCTCACGGCTGTGGCTACTCCCCGCTCGAATCCTTCGAAATCACTCAATCGGCCAACAGAACCATTTTGTGCCAGGGTTTCGATGATTGCGCCGGACTCTATTCGTGCTTCCGGCTTCTAGAGTCTTTCTCTGGTCTCTTGTCTCGGCCCAATATCCAGCGCGACTTTGAGGGGAAATACTTTCTTCTTCTGCAGATGTACTCGCAGGACCTCGACGATGTCAGCGTTATCCTCCAGACCTTCAAGGATTGCCCGCCAATTCATTACAACATGGCACCTATCACCGGCGGCGTGGCGTGGGCGCATGAACTCAAAGATCGCATTTCCAAGGCTATGGATAAGCTCAAGAGCGTAAGTGCTGCTCATGTGTGTCTAAGTCCCCGAGAATATCGGTCCCAGTGCTTTGGATGTCAAGGATCTGCATAGACTGAGCCAACCCCACCGTCATCAGCTCAACCACAGCATCATGAACACCGAGGAGGCCAACATCCTCAAGGCCAAATACACTGAGCTCTACGAGGCGCTCGACAGCTTCGAAAGCAATCTCTTCAATCAATGGGCCGGCCAGATTGTGGATGAAAGCGAGCAGAACCTCAATAATCCTCTTCTCATTCGCAACGAGGACAGGCTGCTCCAAGTCAACTTTGACCCCAAGGTCGTTGCCCTGTTGCGCGAAGTGAGATACTTTGAGGCCTTGGCAGTGAAGGCCCCGCAGACGGCTGCTAGAGTCTACTCCAAAGCAGAAGTCTTCCGAAAGTACATTTTTGCGCTCGACCATGTATCCAGCATGTACAATGGAATCCGCACTGGTGTCCTTGGCGTCGAGAAGCCTCTGATTCAAAATAAGATCGATGAGATTGATTTGCAAATCGAGCGCGCGCTCACGACCTTGAACTGGAACTCGGATGGCATCGATGAGTACATCAATCAGATCACCGAAACCGTCGGTAGCCTCAACAGCATCCTGCAAGTCACCAAGAACAATGTCAATCAGATCCAGAAGATCATGAAGGCGTGGTATGCGAACCCGATTATCGAGCGCAAAGACGGCAAGAAGCTGCTCAATCTCGAGGAACGTGATACCAAGGTCACCACGTTTTACGAAAGCGTGCGCAAGGACGGCCAGACCATCCACGACCTGGTCTTGCAAACAAGGACGCTTCTCGAGGTGGACGAAACAACCGACATGTGGCGTGACTATTTGGAGTACATTGACGATTTGGTGCGCGAGGGCTTCTGGATCAGCATCAAGAACAATCTCGAGTATCTCACAAGCAACATGGATGCTGAGAAGCTCAAAGTAGCCGAACTCGGACCGCTGCTCGAGTCGAAGCTGGAGCTCGACAACGAGATGCTGGTCTTTACGCCGGGCATGGAAGAGGGTACGTTCTTGCATGTCGCACGCACTCATACAGCCTTCCCCCACGCCGCTCCTTGCTGCGATGACTTTGTTTGCTTTGCCATCCTGATTTATCGCCCTGTTTTGCCATCCTGATCCATCGCTTCGCTTCATCGTTTTGTTGCGTCGGCTCATCCTCTGTGGCCACGCACACCGGATGTGGTGGTCGTGCCTCTCCTTTCAGGATCGGAGCAATCACTGATGTGGATCATCGAAGATCTTCTGGAAGATATCTACAGCGTTGCATCGCTGATGCCACGCGTCGCTCCGCCGTCAGAGGAAGATATTGAAGCAGTGATGCCGCAGCGGTCGTCCGTCGCAACCGCGCGTGCTGATGGAGAGCAAAGCGTCGCTGGTGGAGCTGCATCGGGCGATGAGCCTCCGCACACCCCAGGTGGAGACGACGGCGACGATGGTTATGACGAAGCCGCTCACCTCGGCCGCATGGAGCAAATCCGTGTCGAAAACCGAACTTACCTTGGCGAAATGAGGCGCGATGATGATCTTCTGACCCTACGGGAGGATATTATCAACCGTGTCCAAGTCATCACCGAAGACTGCCAGAACTATCGCGACAGCTACGAGCAGTTCTCGTACCTATGGACGGTAGGCACTATCCGCAGTGAATGTGATCGAGCATTGGTCACTTGATGGGTGGGGAGCAGTTCGTACCGGATGGATACAGCTGCTCCGCAGCCAGGAACCAGTCCAGAGCCAGCGAGCAGCAGCGATGCGAGCTCATGCTGTGCGAACACTCGCTATTTCTGTCCACAGGAAAACCGTCAAGAGTACATGAAGAACTTCCTGGCTGCAGGGGCCGAAAAGGACGAAGAAGGCAACACCATCCAGCAGTCTGCCGAGGATGCCCAGTATCAGCCCATCCAGCTCGAGCGATTCGAAGCTGAGATCCGCAAGTTCGAAGGCATCCACAAGACCATCATGGCCATCGACCCCGAGATCATATTCCAGTCTTGGTTCAAGGTCGATGCCCGCCCGATGAAGCAGTCCCTGAACGTGGTTGTCAAAAAATGGAGCTACACGCTGACCAAGCATCTGTCTGACGACTGCGTCTCGACCCTCAACGAGCTCAACAAGTTCATCAAGTTCAACAAAAAGGGTCTTCAGGGCAAGATTGAGGAGGGCGACTATGACGCACTGGTCAATGCCATGGGACTGCTGCATGCGGTCAAACACCGCACAAATAACATCGACAAAGTGTTTGAGCCTCTCCGGAAAACCATCAACCTGCTGCGCCAGTTCGGGGTCGAGATGCCGGACGAGATTCACAAGCTGCTGAACGATCTCCCGGAAGAGTGGGCCGAGGTCAAGAAATTGTCGGTGTCGATCAAGGACCAGGTGGCTCCTCTCCAGGCCAAGGAAGTTGATGTGCTGCAACAAAAGTGCAACCGATTCGAGGCCCGCAACCATGAGTTCCGAGAAGAGTTCCGAGCCAAGGCACCCTTCAAGTTCTCGATTGGACCAGACACGGCCTATGAAATGATCGATCTCAACCACATTGAGGTGGCTGCGATGGAGAGCGACGCAGCGGCCATCAAGACATCGTGCGAGCTCTTTGAGCTCAATCTGCCCAACTATCGACAGCTGACCGACTGTCGGCGCGACATTGGGATGCTCAAGAGCGTCTGGGACGTCGTGGCTCTGGTCACGTACATGTTCTCCGAGTGGCGCACGACACTGTGGACAGAGATCGACACCGACTCCATGGAAAACCACTGTCGCGATCTCGCCAAGGAGCTGCGCCGCATGGATAAGGAAATCAAGGGCTGGGATGTGTACTCGGGGCTAGATCAGATGGTCAAGGATATGATCACGTCCCTGCGAGCAGTGGGCGAGCTTCGCAGCAGCGCTATCCGCGACCGCCACTGGAAGCAGCTCATGAAGACCACAGGAGTCACCTTCGTGCTGACAAAGGACATGAAGTTCCAGGACTTGCTGAGCTTACAGCTCCACAAGTATGAAGACGACGTCAAGGTGATCGTTGATCGCGCTACAAAGGAGCTGGCGATGGAGAAGGTCCTCAACGACCTCACAAAAACCTGGAGCGTTCTCGAGTTCACATACGAAATCCACGAGTCCACCAAGACCCCGCTGCTCAAGAGTTCGGGAGGAGCTGATCGAGACTCTCGAAGACAATCAAGTTATGCTGCAGAACATGATGACATCCAAATACGTGGCCCACTTGAGACCCAGATCAACAATGGCAAAACACCCTCTCCACGGTCGACTCGGTGACGACGCTGTGGCTGGAGGTCCAGCAGACCTGTCCCACCTCGAAAACATCTTCATGGGCTCGGAAGACATCCGAGCGCAGCTCCCGGAGGACTCCAAGAGATTCGATGGGCATCGACTCGGACTACAAGGCCCTGATGAAGGAGGCCTCCAAGACCCCAAACGCCGTCGAGGCGTGCACGAGAGAAGGACTCTACGAGACCCTGGAGGGACTCCAG